>NW_028185439.1:1932478-1972379 GCF_003343005.1 Rhea americana
AATCCTGTTTTTTTAAAAAAAACAAAACAAAACCCTTGAAGTCTGTGATGATCATAAATTTACAAAATCCCTGGAGATAGAAATATTTCTAAATCAATACTAACAGGAAATATTTGAAAGGTAATATTTAATAATATTTTAATAATTAGTACTGTCTTTTGTAGTAGGATTTTGACCTTTTCCTTGCCCTGTGAGCCTGGGATGTTAATAGGGGAAACTGCAGAAGAGACATGTGGAATGTCTGAGATAATTTACCAAATTCTGCAGGTCCTTTCTTGTGGACAAAAATATCTAAACCTTGAACTACTTTAACTTGTAGAGGAGCTCAGATTACAATAGTTATACATGGTGTACAACTTAACTCTCAGCTTGCTATAACATTTTAGAGATTGCTGTCTGCCCTAAATGCTTAGGAACTTTTGGGTACATGCATTTACAAACTCTGAGAGGCTAAGACCACTTGTTGTTAATCCAAAATACAAAAATGCTGCTGCAGCAGATCTGCTTTGAGCTCTTTTAAGAGTCCTTTCAAGTTAAGACGACAGTTTTTTGGTTTTAATATAATGAATTCAGTAAAGCAAGAAAGCACTAGGTGTTCTAGCTGTCGTCACTCTCTGCTGTGGAAAGGGCGGCTTATGGGATTCTTGTTCAGCTAAATAAAGTTTGACTTGCACGGAGTGTGATAAATTCAAGTGGAACGTTTTCAAGGATAAAGGGCCGAGTGTCTGTAGCTGCTCTGTCTCCAGTAACCTGGGAGAAACTCTGGAAAGGGGGTTGGGGATTTTAGGGTTTCCCAATTATATTGATCTGTTTTAAAAGAAACAGTCAAGTTAGCTTGGTTCATACAACTGTGTGTTACTGATTTCTTGGTCTCTATTTCCTCCCCCTTCACTGTTTTACTAGAGCTGGTTTGAGCTTGCAGCTGCTCATCCTCTTTGAGGCCAAAATAAGACGTATGAAACAAAACTGTGCCGCCTGCAGCTCTCCTGGGCACGGGTGCGAGAACAAACGTGTAAGTGTTGGGTAAACTTCTGGCAGTCAGTGCTGCAGGAGTGGGTTCGGGAGAAGAAACTGCAGTGTGTCTAGCTTTGTCACGTAATCAAGTGGCTTGGTTTTCCATGTTTGCTCTTGGGGAAGTGTGGTGAGAGATGTTGTCTGCACCTTGTAAAATCCAGACTACCCTCTTTAGCCCTTTAGCCGGTCTCTGGCTGGCTTTACTGAAGTAGGGTTTCCATTTTCCAGAGGTGACAAGTTTGGTTCAGCTAGCTATATGACTCTTACCTTTTTTTGACAAACACTTTTTTTTGTTTGGTTGGTTTGCTTTTTTCTTTTGCTTTTATGGAAACCCCATCAGGCACTGCTGACATTCCAGATTATAGGCACAGACAGTTTAGCGTGGACAAAGTCAGTATGCCTGGACTGGAAAGTTTTCTGAAGCCATTCTTAATGAAAATGTAGTCGTTGCCCTGCCTGGTAGGGAGGGGATCTGCCAAGCCTTAGAGGTCCTTTACTGGCAGTGCCCTCGGTGCAGTGCAGCAGATTCATCTATCGGGAATTGTCTCCTCGGGGTTTGAGGACAGTGAGCTTTATTAAGCAATGCTTCATGAGGAATAGCTATTCACATGCCTTCATGTACTCTTTTTAAAAAAGAATGGTAAAGAAATTATTTCTTGTAAACCACCTGCAAGCATTAAAATATATTTTCTRTTGCCAGTATCCCTAGAACTGGATTGCGGATTGGGCCCTGGCAGTGCCCTGGACACTCTRTTCTTCCATTAGAAAAGCTGATCGTTGATACTTTTCCAAATATTTCTGTGTCTTTAGTGCTAGTTCAAACCATGTAATGCATTGCTCCTGCTGGTAGAGAGGGCACCAGCTGAATGAGGCAAATTGCTATTCTGTTTTCTCCTCTTCCTACAGTAGAGAACGGCCTACATTCTTCCCATTTTGTTTCCTGGGAGTTTTGAGGTTCACTTTCACTAAAAGACGGGGAGAAGGTAGCAAAGGAAAATGAGAAGACAGATACGTGACTGTCACAAAGCTCTTTTCAGAAGCCTTTTCTTCCTTTTGAGAAGGGAAAATTACTTCATACATTGCCTGTGATTTAGATTGAGATTTTTTTCTCTCATATTTAAACTCAAATAACTTTTTAAAAGAATAAAATTAAAATTTAAACCTAGTCTGTCACCAAAATATAATGCATTCTAAAGCAAAGAACCACCTCTGGGTTTTGATCCTGTGCCATTTATCCTTAAAATGCTGCTGTTGGTGTACTTCTCTGGATAGCTACATTTGACACACTAGACGTTCACCAGATAGAAGAACTTAGTAGCCAGGGAGTGATGGAGTAGGATTCTGAGGAAATTCCTGGGGCAATATCCAAGTCAGTGGGAAACGTTCCGGGATTTTGACCTGAAACCTGTGACTCTGTCCTCAGTATCAGCATTCCTCCTGCTACTAAGTGTTGGGTAGATTTGAAGTATTCCCATGCTAAGATGACTTTCCTTCAAATGGTAGATGGGCTGCCATTACTGTGGTGAGAGCCTTCGGATTTCTTCATGAAAGTGTCTCCTGCCCATCCCATTTTGTGGCCTTTGCTTTCTGGTGGAAGATGGTATTTGCTTCTGCTGGAGCTGCTACTACCTTTCCAAAGAGCAACGTAACGTTGGCACATGACACTTAAAGTGAACTTGCTTTGGTGATGTGTGCGCTGTGACAGGAGCGGAGCTGCCCATTTCCTGWAAAGGATCCTGCAGTGCAGTAAGTCTTGTACTTGATGGGAGATACTTCCTAAAATTTTGAAGATGTAATGCCTCAGTGTGGAAGGGGAGRGCGGAAATAAAAATATCCCAAAGGTAAACTAGCTGCCTCTCTGCAGGCTTCAGAGTAAAACCTCCTTTTACAGGACTGTCCTGAGCTTGTTTATTTTGGGCTTATGTACCATGGAAGAGCTCTGTTAACTGCTGCTCATTTAGAATTATAATTAGGTGTTACCAGATGAGTTCTGTAATATTACAATTAAAAAGTTTTTTAAAAAAATTTGTGGTTTTTAATCCTTTATGAATTGGTTAAAATTTAATTCAAAGCACACTGATTGCAAGCTCTTGGTGTATGTGCATAATTATTAAAAACCGCAAAGATGAAACAAAGCAGAGATCTCTCACGAAGAATGTACCAGTAAAAACAACTCTGTCCCTTGTGTCACATTGCTGGGGAAAATTTGAGTGATGTAGAATCCACATGCTGTTTGAAGGTCACGCAGCCAAGGATGCGACTTCCAGAGTCTACCTCCTTCAATGGGGAAGGGAAGTYGAGGTTCCTCTTACTGCTGTGGATACAGATGAGGGGTGTCTTTGAGAGCAGGGTTCAGGTGATATCATCAGGGGCGGAAACATTAATTTGTTGAAATGCACAGTACCTTGCATTGAGAAAAGCTTTTAAGCAAGTGGACAACAGATACCATGGACCTGGCAAAATCGATTAAATTTTGATCCCTGTTACTAGATCAAGACTTAATATGATGCAGAGTGCTATACTAGTGCAAGTATACTCCAGCACTTCAGGCTGATTTTGAGAGGATAACTTTGTGCTGTCTTCCAGTAGCCAGACTAAAACRTAAAAACTGGCACAAACACCATGTTGTGTGCTTCAGCTAATTCTGTGAAACTGCCTCTGTGCTTGTGCCTGGTTC
Organism: Rhea americana; assembly: GCF_003343005.1. NCBI lineage: Eukaryota > Metazoa > Chordata > Aves > Rheiformes > Rheidae > Rhea > Rhea americana. The sequence goes on from NW_028185439.1 coordinate 1,936,170, forward strand.
AAGTCCAGTCTAATGGACAGGACACACATCTAGAATCAATGAAGTGTGGTCTCYGACCAAATAAGCTTTCAGAGGGAATGTCATCCAGAACACTTTAATGTGTTAGTCTGCAGGTAAGAGAAAGCTTGGACATCTGGTGACATTGCACATCCAAGATTAAATGCTCAAAACCCGGAACACATTGCTCATCCATCGCTAAGAGCCTCAGAGCCTTTGTTTACTGGCAGTGGAGAAGTAGTGCTTTCTGTTGCTGTTGATCTGATATTTTTGGATTTGATGAACAAGATGCTGCATCTTCTACCGTTAACTCAACTCTAGCGTTAGCCATGTGTAAGAACAGAGGTTGACTATTTCCTTTCTTTGGAACTGTACTTGCCAAGTCTTGCATAAGATTTTTTTTTGTTTTTCATCATCTGGAAGCTAGGTAATATATTTCCCCTTTAAGATCAGCTCCGTTTTTTTTACAGAAAGCTTTTTGCCTTCAGGATTTTACATTCTGACAACTAACAAAATTAAAATAGCTTTCCTCCTAAGTACTGTAAAATGTACGGTGGTACACTGAATTGGATTTCARTGGCTCCAAGTATGCATTTCAGCACATTAATGCGCAAGTGGATTGAAAAAACAACTAGCAGTAATTTCTTTCCATATAAGTTTTACTGAATGGTATCCCAAGAGGCTGCACATTGTATATCCCCTTCATGTTTTACTCAAGGTCATGTAAAGATGGTAGCCTGGAAGGAAAGAGGGAATAATTTCAATAGCAAAGCTGTGAAGCTCATACAGACAGCACGTGGAATGTCCTGCTTTTCAAAGGTCTTTGTCTGCTATTGGCAGAAATCTTCATTACAAAAGGGCCAGTTTTTGGTGAGGTACATCACTCTTTCAGGTTGATCTTTTATTAGGTTTCAGGTTTATCGTGACTCAGACTGTTGGCAAGGGGGTATTTCCTAGGTAAGAGAATACAGAGGGTTTGTAAGCTCTTAATTGAGATGCAGAGAAATCGTTCTCAAAGTTCACGGAAACAGGAATTTTTAAAACTGACTTATAAAAAAAAACAGAACTTTTTGATGAAGCGATTTATTCTGTTTGATACCTTAGTGAAGGTTGAACTGCAAAACTTGAAGCTTCTAGAGCCATGGGATGAAGTGGAGGAGAATTCTTCTGAAGAATGAGGAATATCCTGTGTCTGTACGGTCTGTGCCATGCCGAATGTAAGAGCTGATTGCTTCTGCTGTCGTTCTTGAATGTAGAAATGCAGTAGGCATTATAGGTTGCTACATAGCTGTCATGTACTCATAACTCTTGGCTAGCAAAACATGTTTTTCTAGTAACTAAAATTGTGCAGGATAGTGAAGGCAAAACCCCACATATTTCTTGCGCATTTTATGGTTTACGGGCATCCTTCAGGAGATACAGGATCACACAAAGTGCAAGAAGCAGAGACAAGGGTACAGAGGTGCTGATGTGCCCTATTTAGCTGTAGGTAATGTTTACTTTTGCTGCATTTCTTAAATTTCTCTGTGAGGCTGGGAGAGGCAATTGTACAGGTTAATTTAAAGTTTGCAGAATTCTTTTTTTAGCCTCTTACCTCTTCTCATCTCCTCAGTCTGAAGCAGATGAGGTGGTGCATCGGCGGGCAGGTGCGCCCAGCGCGGATCGGCAGCCTCGTGGAGCATTGCTGAGAACGTTTCAGCACTTGCGTAGAGYGTGTACTGCACTGCACGCGTGCCATTTTATTGATGCATGTGTGCAGGAAAATGCGAGTGTGGAAACAAATTTTGGCCTGTTCTGCTATGCAGGGTCCTGGGATTTGCTTCRTGACTTGCTGCGAGATGGTTGATCTGTCCAGAAAGTGTTGGATTTGCTGCAGTCTTGACGCAGCTGTTACCTAGGTCTCTAGCCAGGAAGTAACTAGGAAACCTATTGCTCTGATCTGCCAAACAGAGATGACTTGTAAAATATATTAATTTTCTTCATCACACTGTTCTGCGCCTACAGTGGCAGATCTGAGTAAGACAAAACTTGATGTGTAGATGTTCTGTGTGTCTTTCTAGAGAGAAAGTGATACAAGAAATATGAATTTAATTTTTAGCCCTAATTGCTGCTGAAGGAGAGAAATTGTATTTTTGAACTGAGTCACAGGAGTCAGAGTTAAGACTGACTTTTCATTGTTAAATCAGCATTTCTTAATTTACAGTCAGTTTGTTTTCTTCATCTTAAATAAGCATTATATTATTCCTGAGGCTCAATATTTCTTTACATCCCTTTAATATGACTTGCTACTGTGAAGAATATACTACCTCAGAGGGCATTTTCCTGTGGAGCAAAGCAAAGGGGCCATAGAAGAAGAAAAATCATAACTTTAGCATCTCATTATAAAAAGCTTGATTGTATCTCTACTTCTTTATAGGTTGCAGAAACAATTTTCATTTTTCATGCAGTGTGTAGACCACAATTGTGTGAAACTTGTGCTTTCGTAGTTCCTACTTATTAATTGCAAAGGTAATCTCTAGTGCTGTCTTCCATGGCAACAGCCCAGTGCCCCTGGAGCCAGAGGACTGCAGAATGCCAAGGGCGTTCTGTACAGAGAGAATTCAGTTTAATAAATCTAATAAGCCCATTTACCCTAACAGGCTATATTAACTACCTGCATATAAATCGAGCACATGTAAGGTTGGGGCAAAGGTTAGAGAAGCACTTTCTTGAAAAGGCTAGCTCTGGAGCACACCAAAGAAGCAGCTATTCTCATTTTAGCCCTTAATAACACAAAATAATGGGGTTCAAGAAGTATCTGGAGTTGAGATAGTGACAGCAACTATGATATAATTAAATTCAGAACACTTTAGGAAAGAATGTTTCCAAAATAGTGTTGAAAACGTTCATAGTTTCACTAGATGAGAATTACAGAAAGTTTAATTGAACGTATAAACCCTCTAGAAGGGTGTAAGTTGTCTGCTAAATGATGGTGCTAGAAAGACTTCCCCGTGGRCAGCCTGCTGCTGTCTCTGCTTGCCGTGTACGTGGAGCTGGCTGGCCTGGGCTGCCGTGACGGGCAGGATCCAGCCTGAGCAGGGGCTTGGGTCCAGGCTGACGTAGCGATGCGGTGCGGGCAGTGGTGGTAAGCATGTCTAGGAAAGGAGTAGCTAAGATGTGTTTGAACTGGCTGTTTCACAGCAGCTCGGTGGACCTGCGGCAGCAGGATCAGAGCACTAAGGCCTGGAACGACGGAGAGGTTGGGGCAGAGGTTTTGTCGCCAGCATGGCAGGAGCTCTAGAGCCTGACTTAAAATCAGGCTGGACACAAGTTGTCACCCAGTGTTACCTGTGTCGCACCTGTGTGCTTGTCAAGGTGGTGGTGCTACCCAAATCAGCAGTGTTAAGTTGTTTGGAGGGTCCTCACCCACATCTTCATGAGTGGCTACCACAGGGTAGGTGCAGTGACAGCAAGCTATGAAGGGCCAAGGAGACCAAAATATGAGAATGACAGTAAACTTCAGAAAGGACAATTTTAAAGAAAGTGAACAAGTTACTCAAAGCATTCCTAAAATTAAAATAAAAGAAGGTAAAAATATTAAAGTAGAGAGGGAAAAAAAAAAAACAGTGAAACATTTCCTCGATGTGATTTGAAACCAGTAGGCATTGGAATGCAAGCTGGAAAAAGCGTTTAAACTAGCAAGGCCTGGAATGATTCTGATTAGCTAAATGGCAGGTTTGAGAAGCTGCTTGAGCTGGAGAGATGCTTCAAAATTTGAAAATCCAACTCCCAGATATTGGTAGTAGAGAGCATAAAGTATTACAAACATAAAAGGAAAATTGAAAGATCCAGGGTGGACTTTGAAGATTTAATGTCTATACACAGAAGATAAATTATTTAAGCAAGTCAGAAGCCATTGTCTTGCATGAAAAGCTGGGCTTAATGGATGATGGGAGGTTAAAGACAGCAATTAAGGAAGAAAAGGATACTGCTAAAAAGGGAAATGGTTCGTTTACATCAATTTTTAACTGCTAAAAATGTTGTAGAAAAACTAGTATTATGCTCAGTCTTTCTAAATGATAAAGATGAGCAAGCTTCTGAAATTGAGGTCCTCACAAAGGTAGCTTTGGCATAATCTATTAATCTGAAAAGCAGTAACTGAGCAGACCCCAATAATATGCTATACTGTATGAAAACGCAGCTGAACTTCTGACAGAAGTAAGAGATTTTTTCATTGAAAATAGATATTTTTTCTAGAAGAGAGTTCTTTTACCTTTATTGCTAGTACACAAGTTGAAGCAGTAATTAGAGAACAAAATACTTGAAAGATCATGTGTTCAGAGTCTAACTGTAATGGATTCCGCAAAGGAAAGGTTGCTTGAAATTTAAATATCCAAAAGCAGACAGGGAACAGATTACAATTTGTTCAAATTGCCAAATGTGTCTCAACAATTTCTACATTGAGGACACTAAAGAAGCTGAGTAGTCCTGGGATTAGAGGAAAAGCAGGAAAAAATAAGAAAGTGATAGGAAACAAAGCAAAAACTTAACTGAGTAATAATTTTCCCTTGTAATAAATTATTTGGAAAAGAGGTCTCCAAACTACTTCTTGGATTTCAGTGAAATAATACTTTTCTGCTGCATAAAGGGAGAGTGAAATAGCAAAGTTTTCTAATGGCAAGGGTGCGTTAGGAATGAGCTGCTGAGTGCGTAAGATGAATATGTTGGATGTCGCCTTTGAGTCACTGCTCGCCCATCTCTGAAAGGAGATCACTAATGTAGACTGGTTTGGAGGAATGGGAACTTGAACGAGGAAATGCTGGGAAGGAAGAGCTGAAGAATGTGAACTCTTACAGTAGGCTAGGAAGAAATGAGCGGCTATGGGGACTATTCATAGGGTTTCAAGCCAAAGGCACTATTGAAATCCTTGAAGTAAAGGAAGAACAGGTTATCACTCATTTGATAAATCATTTTTATTCTTGCTGTTTTGGTTAAAATAGTGCTGATGCTCCCCAGACCTTATGTCTGATGTGCTTTGGCTATTTGCGTCAGTCTGAGAGATGTGGAACCGATGGGTTTGGCATCGCTGAAACGTGGTGCAGGARTAGCGGCACTGCAGTTGTACAGTAAATAGGAATCAGCTGTACTGTGCTGTGAGCAACAAGCCCCAAAGGACAGATTTTCCAGCTGTTCCCCTCTTTATTTGAAAACCTTCTGTTATACATCCTGAGTGTCCRAAGCTGTATGCTGAGGAATTGGGGTTCGGAGGAGAGGATTTGGTACCGCATAACTTCATGTTCATGCTGTTTGCTATTGTGCTGAATCTAAGCCTGTAATTGTGTGGTTGTTTCTATTAAGAATATAATGTCACTTGGGTACTAATTTGAAGTAGTGCAAGAATCTTTGTGGGAGTGATTGATGCACAAGCGTGTTCCTCCCCATTAATAGAATTTGCTAGTAGTTAGGGAATAGCTGATTTTTTCTTTAATTTTTGTAGGATTTTCTACTGCCCTGGTTGTTCAATCCATGCATCTGATTGCGTGCCTGGGCTTATTCCTATAAAAATAATGAAGACCTCAGGTGAAGGGATGATATGCATGTAATAGTTTACTTTTTAGGAGACTTTACAGCAGGCGTTAAGAACCTGTACACTTAGATAGGATGATCTACAGCGATCTGTATTTAGTGTTCAATGTGAATGATGGCTGGGCTTGTAAGGCTCAAGGCTGATCTATATTTTAAGTGAACGGTATGACTTATCACTATAGTTATTTAACAGGGCCCTTCATAATCCTTGTTCCAGCGGAAAAAAAACTTCTTTTAATCTAGGATTGTCTCTTTGCCTGCAGGCAGTGACACCTGTAGAAATTAATATCTTCAGAAGCAAATGTAGCCAATTAGGCGGACAACAATATCCAAGCTGTGCTTGCATCCTGCCTAAACACTTATCTTTCCTTCTGTTCCTTTCCTTGGGTCACGTTTGTGTATTCAGAATCACAGAAACCACGGTGTCTGTAGTTGGGGAAGCTTGCTGCTGAAGTGTTCATGCTTTCTTCCCTCCCTTTTTATGCTTTGCCTACATAAGGAAGGAGAATCTTTTTGAAGTACTGCTGCATTGTTCGTTGCTGTTACGTATGTTCTCTCCCCACCCCATCTGACTGTGTTCAAGATTTTTTTTTTCCCTAGAGTCTTTGTTTGGTGAGTTGTTGTCTTTTTATTTCTTTTTTTTGTTTGTTTGTTTTTGTCCTCCCCTTCCACGTTTTTAATCTTCATCAGTTCAGATGATGGAACGTTTTCCTTCTGGGGTCTGTTCTCTCTTCTGTTTTCTTCTTTGGAAAGTTTAATGAAAATATTCAACTTAAACTTTCCTTTGCTCTGTCTCATTCCATTGCTTAGTTATGTGCCTGTGGCTAATTATACTCCTCCACTGCTTTCTTGGTGTTTGTATCCTTCTCGTGCTTGCAGATGGTTATCAAATCCCCATCTTGCTCAGCCAGTCTGTCTAGCGCTTGTGACTTGACAGAGATATTTATCCTTCCCAGTTTCAAATCGGTTTGCTCATCCCTTCTCTCCAGATGGTTTGAGATTCCTCGAACTGATGCCTTGGGCCTGTTCACACCTGGGTCRAAGAATCTCACTTTTGGCCATTTTACTGTATTAAAGTTCATATGAAATTCCTTCCTAAACCTGCTTTCGTGTTACCATCTCCCCACTGAATCTCTCTAGTATGTTCCTGCACGTGGGAGTCTGGAGTGATAAGAGAATTGCTTTGTCTTTTTGGCTGTATTGCTATATTCCCTGGGTCTCTTTATATTATATTTCTTGCAAAAAAGAAAAAAAGAGAGAGAGAAAAGAAAAGTAAAAAAAAAAAAAAGAAAAAAAACTCAACTATGCTAAAGGAATATTAATGTTGTGAAGTGAAACATTCAAAAGTCATTAACTCCCTGTGTAACTGTGCTTCTGCAACTTCTAATGTGTGCAGTATGATGTTCTTGAATTATATGGTGCCTCATGGTTTTCTTGCTCATTCAGAGCTCGAAGGGGAAGTTATATCCTGAATGAAGCAGCTGAGCTGTAACCGATTATTATTCTCATTTTTAATAGAACAAATAGCTACCTCATTTTCTGTGYGACATGTGCCCCCTCCTTGCTTGGTCAGTTTTTAATTAATGTTGCTTATATGACACCCCAAAGTATTGTGGTGATTTGGTCTCTCTGGACCACAACTTCTTCTTCTTTTATTTGTGTAAAATACAAGGTTATGGTTAGATRTCCAGAAAGAAAATAGGTTTTCTTTTTATGTTACACATGTGGTAGAGCTGAGAAAAGCTGATGCAGTTTTAGCTTCTTCTTCCCTAGCACTTGAAGGGCRTCCAGTTGGTATCTTCTGACCTGCATCTTTGAACTCAAGTTAAGAACACTTGCCAAATTTCCACCTTCAGAAGCAAACACAATTGTTTCAACTTTTTTATGAGAAGGTGTTATTTTGTTGCCAGGTGAGATAGGGATGTTGTTTATGCGCTGGACTTGCTTTCCTGGCCTGTAAGCCTGCGGAGAGRATCTTGCCGTGTTTCTCCACAATCAGGGTGTCAGCAGAGGCWCACAAAACTGAATCTGGAAGTTCTTTGGGTGTGTGGGGATTCTTACAGAGAACACTGTGCCAACTGCTTAGATATTTGGGGTACATCTGTCTCTAGATWGGTTAAACTTAAAAAATACGTACATTGCAAAATTTTTCTCTTTATTTTGGAATGGGTTTGTTTATTTTGGGGGATGTTTTTCTTCAGTGTGCCGTTCCTGGGTAGTGACTCACGTGACACTTTCTTCAGTTCATTTTTATCTTCTAGAAGAGTTCATAGAGGACACAAGCTACTCAGTGTTGGTTTGCAGTTCCTCTTGACTCTTCAAAGTTGGCTGCTTTTTCTAATCTCTTTGCAGTCTCCTGTGGGACGTGCTCATTGCCAGAATTTCCTAGTACCATATGAGCTGTTGGTATTCTTGGCTCCGTTTTAAATGGGTCCAGCTTTTTCTGCTTGTCTGAAAGAATCAAACCATCTAGGTTTCAGAAATGTTCTCGAGACCTCCTCTTTTGCACCCACCTGCCCCATGGCAGAATCAACTATATTTAAAACATTTGCTGTTTTTCTGTTGTGCTTTCCAGCTTTTTAGTTTTCTGCCAAACTAACACTTGGTATTTCTAACATTGAGTATGGAGCAGAGGAAGGAGTTTAACTTGCTAAACTCAGAGAGGTTTTTACAGAGCCATCTGGAATGCTTAACCTCGACCTCCTTTTGAGTTACGTGGGCTAGGGTATATAACGTTGGCAGGACCAGATGCAGAAGTGGCAATGAGAACATACGTATATTTTTCTGAAAGACCTTTCTGTACAGTATCTGGGCTCCCAGATGCAATATTAGTAGTGGGATGCTAGCCAAAGTACTAAGATTAAATGAGGATTTAAAGGAAGGAACTTGATATGATGGAAGATAATTCCAGATGCAAGAGACAGCAACTTGAAGAGGCATTAGGTTGTGGGGGCAAATGGAACAGTGAGGGTATTAAGAGCATCAGTTGGTTGTCTGTATAATCTATTTAGCTCATTACCAAAGTCTACCTCACTTGATTTGTAGCTAATTTCTTTCTTACGCTGCCTTTCTACTTCAGAAAACCAGGATTTTCTACCCCAAAGGCTGCAGCTTTGGTTTAAGGATGCTGTTCAGTAACCCTGAGATTAATATTGGCCTTCTAAGGGTTAACTGTGCTCAGCTAACATCCCGGTTTGAATATTGGGTTGTTTTGTTGTAGGGAGAGCAATTGTCTTCTAAAAATGGGAGAGCTGAGCCACTCGGAGTCTCTTTCATGTTTTCAGTTTCAAATGAGAATGACAGATACTCAGTTTTATAAAAATTTAAACCGTTTCAGTTTAAAGGGCTTTAAATGTTGTATGCAGCCAACTTTTCTGCATACAGAGCAAAGGTAGAAAGACGGAACAGAAGAGTATTTCTGTTGAGGGCCGAAGGTGCTCTACTACATTTGGAGGGACAGACAGCAGTCTCCAGGAAAGCCTGGCTTATCTTCCAGATGGTAAATTATTATAGAGCACTAAACAGTTGCAAAAAGATCAAGTCTATAAAGCATCTGTTAGCGTAACTGACACTTCATCAGTTTTGCATGGTGTAAGTTGTATGTATCTCATGGGCTCCAGAGGAAAGTTATAAATCCGTCAAGCCTGAGACTGGAGAGAGCTTGAATACATTTGCTGAAAGGAGACAGAAATCAAGAGACAGACCTATTCTTTAGCGGAGGTTTTTGTGTTCCTGAGAGTTGCTTCTGAATGAGGGCTGTGGAGATGCCATTCACATGACTTCTGAGCAATCTGCGCTSGAGATACACCATTAGATCAGGCACTTCTGTTGTTAATGGAAGTGAATGAAAGGGGAAAAGCTCTCTGAAAGCTATTCATCCCCAGTGTGGTCTGATACATACCTAAGATGTTTTCAGCACCGCCTGTAAAACTTGTTCTCTGTCCTAATCTGAGAGCGGTTGACACACATCGTTAGTTTTGACACAGTAATTTCAACCCTTGGTGTTTTTTTCCCCAAGAAGAGTAGCTTCTTAAAATTCTGGCTGCTGTTGAGCCAGATCTAATGCTGCTTAATGTGTGCTTCAGTGGGTTTGTTTTTCTGGGCTGCACAAATTAGCACCGTACACACAGAATTTAGAGACTTAATCTTCACTCTTAATCCAGGCACTTCTCATTCCGTCGTGTGCAGTATTTGGAGAGCTGGCTATCAGTGGGCAAACTGCTTGGGGACTAAATTGAGYTTCCCTTTGGAAGAGCTGATGCTGCTATAAAGATACAGCTATCTGTATCTGTCTCTGCAGTGTAAGACATGTTAATGGTGCTTTTAGTAATTCTTTGGTGAGAGACAAGCGAGGATTTGGAGACTGGAGATCAACAAAGAGAACTGAATGTGTGGCTGATACGAAGAGCCTTTCTTTCAGCATGCAAAATCTTGCTGCTGAGCTTACTTGGATTTATTTTTTTTYCATTGATAATAAAAGCAGGATGAGATGATCAGTATTCTCTCTGCATCTAGACTAGAACTAGGTTATTTTGTAAAGTATTTTCAGATGTTGTGGCTGTAGAAGACATTGCATAAATAAAGATTTCTTTATATTGTATGATATTATAACGTGTGAAAAGTTTTACTGTGCAAATATAGAAACAGAATGGAGAAAAATTGTGATCTGCCGTTTGTTAGTACGGTGCAATGTAAATATTTGCCTGGATCGATTCTCCTGAGATTTCCTGTGGATTTCCCTGAACACTGTCATAGCTGGCATTTTTTTGAATACTTTGTTTTTGTCAGAAGTAAGCATGTTTGCAACACGCAATACTTACCTCCATCAAAGGCTCTGTTCCCTCCCCTCCCCTCCAAGACACGTCCTCTTCCAGARATCCAGCAAAACAAATGTATGTTTGTTAGAGCGAACTTAAAYGTACTTCTGAAATGTCTGTGAGCAAGAGCCGTGTACAGTGTGCACTCAGAGGTGCTTTGCTTCAAGGATGCTCGTGGGACTCAGAATCACGGTACTTGCGTGTACAGCACTAGACACCTCGTTTCACCAAGGCACCGCTGCAGGCTCAGGAAACCTTCACGTCTTAAGTCTCTTCCCCATCGCCCTGCTGGTTGTCGCTGAATTTCAGGCTAATATCTGCCAATGTGTGTGTGAGGGTGGTGGAGGTTGTTGTTGTTTTTGTTGTTTGGTTTTTTTGTTTTACTATTAACGCTTTGTTGCCAACTTTCAGTTGCAGCTTAACTGAGGAAAATCTTATTGACTCTTGAAGGACTCTTGAGCTTGCATTGAGATGCCCAGTGCTGAAAGACTCCCTCCCTTTAAAATCTGTCTTAACATACAAACTGTAGAAAAACTTTTGCCTTTAAGTAGAATGAGTCTATTCAATAGACTATAGAAAAGTCTGTCTTTTCTATGGAAAAGATAAAGGTGCAGATACATAGGAATTACATTCTCTTTAAATACTTGTTCTTTTGGTTGAATTTCAAGGAATTTTTTGTATTTCTATATCCAAACCGATGACCAAGTCAAGCCAATTCCCAAGACAATTTACTTTGCTTTGGAGAAGACATATATAATCCTGAATTCTTTTAGACAATCCTCTCTCCATTTTAGGAAGGATGAAGCTTAGCTCGTGGCTTTGGGCAAGATTTCTTAAAGTCATTTTTCTCAAAAACTTTCTACCAGGGTCCCCAATAACCCTCCGAATGGCAGGTGATTTGCTTAAGCTCCTGTCTCTTGTGCCTGGACCTGTCTCAAACACAGCTGCTAACAAAATGATGCTCTTGCTGTGTGTGGGCCCAGTTGTGGGGGCAGCTAGATTTAATGTGGAGTTGCCTGTGAACCACCCTAATAGGCAGTCGAGCATGTCTCTCTTGGCCAGACAAGTGTTACGTGAGCTTAAGTCTGTTTTTTCTGTAGCATGCAAATTCAGAATGATTTGTTGTATGAACACATAAATAAGAACAACTAATGGGTTTGGTTATGGGCCATAATAGGGACTATTAGAGACATAAAGACAAACTTGGAGATGATGGTGCGTTTGTGGCATGTGACCCTTAAAAATGGCTTACTGGATGTGGGAGCATCAGGATGGTGCTGTACTGCCCAAATAGGGAAGATGGTTAAGTTTATATATCTACACTATACTTTGTGTTATCAGCAGTTAATCCATGTATTGTATTTGATCGTTTTCCTTTTCTTTCCCCTGCCTGTTGTTTTACAGGAGTGAGTCTGTGTCTGTAACGCTGGATGTACTGACCGCTTGCCTCAGACAGAAGAGGACTTGCTCTGCTTTGGAATATGGTGCCTAACTTCTGCGTCCCAGTATTCACTGTGCCAGCAGTCATTCTGTGCTGCTTGATGCCACCTTCAGCAGGAGCGGACAGTAAGTACCATTATAATTTTTGAAACCTTGAATACCTTGTGGATTTTCTTTCAACAAATATTAAACCTTCTTGGCTTGTAAAAGGAAGGAAGCATTGAGGACCAGGGAGTAACCCCTCAAATATCTTTATTTTCCAGCATGTGCAATGTAGATTAGCTGTGTGTGTCTGAAGGGGCACAGGCAGAGCTAAAGACTTACAAAATGTATTCAAACACATGAAGAGCTGTAACAGCTGCAAGATCAAAACCTGACAATTTCATTTCTAGCATCTACAGATGAGTAAAGAAAATTGGAGGTGAAGGAAGAGAGAAATACTGTGGTTGCAGTAATGTTACTTTTTTTTTTTTTTTTTAACCAGCTTCAGAATTCCTATTGCGCAGAGGTGTTTTTCTTGAGTCAACTGGGTGACTGAGAGCTGCTAGGAAAGGATGTGAATTTTTTCTTGCTGGTGTGGCTCTCCTAGACCTGTATTTCAGTAGAATTCTAAAGTGCAGCATTTCCTTCTGGGGTGCTTCAAGTCCACTCTGTTACTCTGATAGTCTTGCAGAGTGGCTGTGTCTGCCTTTGATTAGCTCTATCGAGGAGAGAAGTGAGAAGGCTGTGCACAAAAGGCCATTGTGGAGATACAAGAGGAGAAACGGGACTAATGGTGGGCTAGTGAAAATGCCTTGAAACAGGAGTGTTGCGCAGAGCACAGGAAATCGGGATCACTGTGTAGTCATAACTCATGGCATGTATTTSCTAGGCTATCCTAAGATATTTGTGCAGTCATATCTAATGGCACCTCCCCTTCTTTCTTCTTTTTCTTTTTCTTTTAATTTTTTAAAAATCGGTAACTGGTTTGCTTCCTCCCTTCACATYTTCCCACATCACAACATGCTCCAGATGTCCTCTTATTTGCCTACTTCCATTTGGAGTGGAGTTGTCTTCTCCGCTAAACGTCTTTGTTGTGCTGCTTCCTGGCTGCTGGCAGTTCCTCGCCGCAATGGGAAGCGGTGCAATATGTGAGGTGGAAAGCGTGCCCTTAGGAAGGTGATCCTCACTGCAGCTCTGCTGCCAGCTCAGAGCGGGGCMGGCCATCATGTGTGGGCATGGTGCTTTGGTTAATAGCTGCACATACTTGTGCATCATTGAATGCTTCTCTGTGTTAATATATAATAGTTTTAGAAGGTTTGTTTTTCAGAGCAGGCCAAACGTTTGCATGCTTGTTGCAGATGCTTTGGCAGTTGTGAATATTCAGTGCCTCTGAAAATGCCCAGGGCTCTAGGGGCACCTCAGCCAGAACAGAGAGGTGACCGTGATGTGCCTCCTGTGCTGCCACCAACCATCTGCTTCTCCCTCCAGCTGCAGTTTGTTACCAGGCTTGTAATTAAGTTGTGATTTTGTGAAAGTTGAAAGAGAACTTGATACCAGTTGGAARGAGCCTGGCTGAAGGGAGAAGACAAACTTGGAGGCCTAAATGCCCTTGACTGAAGGGGAKAAGTAGATTTAGAGAAGCTGGAGAGGAGAGTGAGTGGGAATATGAAGAAAGGTACAAATTTCACTGTTCTTGTCATCACTAGTGGTGGTTTGCACAGATAGCAGATGAGTGTGTAATCTGTAAGAGCCTCTGAGGTGCCAGCTAAGCTGGGGGCAGCCATCAGTTTGCAGCAGCTGCCTCCTTCCTCAGCTTTGTCTTTTGGCTGCTGATGCTACTGGAAGATGTTTGTTTAGTTTATTTTATATCTACAGATTTCAGCTCATTTTGGAGTCTGGCACAGTAAGGTATATGCATCAAATTCTGAGATTTAGAAAAATTCTCATAGGTTTATTGTCTTTATCCTAGCCCCCACAGAGGACAAAAACATTGCTCCATCAGGTACACAAAAGGTGATGRAGTTTAAGATGTCCTAGGACTGTTTGGGACCCAGAGGTAATCTGCATTAGATATGATTTGCTAATTTTGTGGAATGATTCCACGTGCTTAAATTTAACAAAATTGGCTKTGTTTCGCAGGCCTCGATCCAAATATTGGTGTCTCAGATGTGCAACACATCCTCTCCTGAGAAGCAAACAAATCTGTGTGTATGCCTTTTTCTCTGGTTCAGAGAGACTCTGAATTACTTTTTCCTAATCTGGAAGGCAGATCTGCAAGAGAGTGACCTAACTGCCATAACCACCACAGATTAACCARGGGTTCCCTAGGATGGGAAGTGTTGCTCTATACATTCAGTAATTTGGAACTTTTCTGTTATCTTGCCCTACTGAGTCTTTCTCAGTGGCAAGAGCTGTGTGAAAAGGCTTGCTCTGCATCTCTGCGTTTGAGAGCTGGAAGGGGAGGAAAACRTCTGAGTTTCCAGTGGCAGGAATGCAAGAGGTTATATTTATTCCTCTTTTCTTGGTGGCTCTGGGAAGTTGGAACAGTAAGATTTCAGGAAGAGATAAAGGTCCTGGAGGCAAAAACTTTCTTCTGTTTTAAAAATAGAAGAAAAAGATTCTCCCCAAACCCTACGTGTTTCCTGTGTTGCAAATGGCAAGATGTGATAGAGAAAATGGCATTGGGAGATCCTGGTTCAGGCAAGGAAGGATRAGGGGAAGGTATGGTAACACCCAGGCTCTGGAGCTTATTGCAGCAGTGAGGAAGGGGTGCTGTGGATGGCGCACACCATGTGCACCCTCTTGGGTTTTTAATCTCCAAGCATCATCTTGGCCTCAAAGACTATGTACTTTTCCAGTTGGTCCCTGGTGTAATATGGCTTGGGGTTGTAATATGGTGCTCGGGGCTTCACTCTGGTTCTTCTTTCCCTGGCGCAGAGCTGCTTGACAGCAGTGTAGGGGTGGCGGGCTCTGTATCTGCAGAGCACTCTGACATTTCTCCAATGAAAAGTGGTAGAATAGGGGGAGCAGGATCGTCCCTGTGCCTGAATCCCTGGTCGGTCTGCAAAACTGCTCTTTGTAGGATCGGTGAGGGCCGAGGGCGGAGAGGGAGCCGCGGCGGCGGCTCGGCTGCGCTGCGCCTGGTGGCAGGCTGCGCGCTCGGGGGGCCGCGCAGACGCGGGCGTCCCTGCCTCCTCCGTCTGCGCTTTGTAGCGTTGTTGTCGCAACAGATCTCAGYGTTGCTGCTGTAGCTTGCAGGCAATTAGGCAGCTGCCTCGTAGCTAGACGCTGAGGGGCGAGAGGGAACAGAGGGAGCGTGTGCCGCGCGGCGCTGGAGCTGGTGCCGGGCGCGTGCTGCGGTGCCTCCCCTGCCCGCGAGGGAGGCCGCCGCTGAGGAGGCGGAGGGGCGCCCAGAGGCTAAGCGCGAGGCGCTGGCTCGGGAAGGGGTGCTGTCCGCCTTCCCCCCCACCGGCGGGACGGGCTCGGCGGCTCCGCAGCCCCCCGGCGGGGCGTTACGGGGGGGAGGTGAGCAGCAAGGGCCGCGTGCGCGGGAGCGGTGTGTGCTGAAGCGCTAATTTGGCAGAAAGCGCTTTCAGATCCTCCTCTGCTTTTACAGACTGCAGTAAGAAATTATTAAATTTTCTCTGTGATCTGACTGTGTTTCTGTCAGGGTGACCCTAATTCCATTAGAGCAGCTTGGAGCTGATTCACGATGACTGTTTTACACTTTCTCCCTCAGCTTGCTTGTGTGCTTTTTTACTTTTTTTTTAAGCATTCTGTGCTTCCCTGTCTGTCAGCTTTTGATTGTGCATGGGAAAAATGGCTTTGCAGATTTCATTTAATGTTCAGTTCAATTGTCAGCTAAAAGATGCTCTTTTCCAGCCTTTGGAAACATGTCATTTACTCTAATAAAAAATWAAAAAAAAATCAGATCTCTCTTAAAATGCGGAGAGACTAGGACAGAAAATCAATACTGTCACCAGAGATCATCAGCAGTGTGTTTTGTTGATTTTTGTTTGTTTGTCTTAATTAGTCTTTTTTTTTTTTTATGTTCTGGGCACAGCTTCCATTAGCCAAAGGTAGAAGCTAGGTGACCCACCCAAAGTGTTCTCCAGCCGAAATACGTCTTGATTCGTCTTGCTCAGAATTTCAAAGGACTTAAAGAAGAAAACCACTTCAAAAGTGATCTTGCAGAATGAAAGAACTGAGAGAGAACTTAGGCCAACTATGTGCAAAGTGATAGGTGGTAAACAATTTGCACCTTCTGATTTCTAGAGATGCAGAAATGGTTTTGTTGGAGGGGAACAGGGGAGAACTTGCAGGGAACRTGGGCTGGCAGTCGTCCATCCCTGGCCTCTTACCACCACTTGGGAACAGAGAACCAAAATCTGAACCATCACGAGGCTTTYCTGCCCTTGCGAGGGATAGTCTCTTTACATCAGAAAGATGTCTCATACAAATTTTTTTTTAAACCATTAATAGTGTTTCTTGGAGGCTAATTGGGCTGAGGAGATGCCTTACAACAGAAAATAGGAAGGTGATATGTTGATACAGGGACAAACTTGCTATTGTGTTTGAGAGAGCAGAGCTGCTTTGCGGAGCTGGGCAGTAGGGTCCTGTCCAACAAGCTGGACCTGAGGCTTCTCCATTGCCACTTCACATGTTTCTGCTTTGTTTTCCTTGTTTGCATCCTTGTCCCTAAAACAGTGCATGTAGTGATTATGTATAATGGTTTGATCTGATCCAGGCATTGTAACATAGGTAAATACTAATTTTCTGCAATTCTACCTTGACTAGCTTGACAAATTTCACCAGTAAAACAAGCATGTAAAATGCTGTTTAGGAAAACCCTGAGATGTGAGGCRTAGCGGATGCATCATTAAGAGATAGGTTGAAGTATTAACTACAGTTATTTTGCAGCTTTGTTTTTGGTGTCCCCAKTCATCATATACATATATTTAGAAATAAATGGTTTCAGTGCTTCCCCTTAAAATATCTAAACGCTGCCTGCCTGTAACTGAATGTTGCAGATGTCAAGGTAAGTAGGATGCTCTGAGAGCAGGGACCGTCTTGAGAGCAGACAACAGAACTTTCTCTGCATTTTTAGCCATGCCCCTTTTCACTCTGGTACTTGCACTACAGTCACATGAATTAGTTTGGGTAACTGCCTCCAACAGGCCACGACTTTGTAATTTGTCATCTTTTTTCTTTGTTCCTAAAGCTGACATCAGCTCTTAGATCAACAGTCCCCCTTGCCCCGAATCCGTTATGCAGCAGTAGTCAGTACGAAGGCCTATGGAGAGTGGAGCTGAGAACAGAATAGACTAAATATACAGTGATGCCTTCCTGGTGCCTTCTTTTAGTCTTCAGGGACTTGTGCCTCAGGGACTCCTGAGCCTGGAGAGGTGCTAGTGTAGCTTTGAACAGGATGGCTATGGGCTCTGCTCTTGCACGGCTCTGAGCATGTTGTCAGTGATCRGAGGTACGCAGGGGCCCATGTTTGCATGAGGACTGCAGCAGTGCACGATCTGACTTGTGCCTTTAGGCCACGGACCTGTGCTTAACTCACTGCTGCTCTGCAACACGAATGCATGACCTAAGAAGCATCCTTGGTTAACATACATGTCATTCACATGAAAACTGAGACTAAATTGGGTAACTGGAGTTGGTCTCTTGTCTTCACAAGAGAGTGCCTATGTTTAAATCCCCATGGAAGTTATCCAGCGGAGTGAGATATTGAGGAGCAGACGTATTTAATACTGTGAACTTTTAAAATTTTTTTCTTGTGCGTGTGTGTGCAAGAGGGTCGGTAATGCTCATATTAGTTAGGTGATACAGAAAATCAGTAAAGCTGCCTCCTTAACATTTTATCTTCAATGTAAATTCATAGATTTTTAAAGCCAGAAATCAGATCATTATAGTCTTCTATTCTGACCTCTTGCATAGCATGGGCTATATAATTTCACCTAGTAATTTCTGCATCTACTTTAACAGCTGTGGATGAGCTAGCATGTAGCTTTTAGGAGGCCATCAAATCATGGTTTGAAGACTAAATGRTAGAGAATTTACCCATCTCCTGTGTGATTTGTAAAAATGGGAAATAATCATTGCTTTCACAAATCTGTATTTATTTCAAGCTTGGTTTGTGTGGTTTTTGGGTTCAGCACTGGATATTGTAACCCTGTGCCAGCTAGGCTAGAGACTTTTGCTCTTCAATGCAGTCTCCCTGTGAAGCAAGTTGGACTGTGGTCARGGCATTTCTTCAGCTTCTTTTGTAGGAGCTAAGTTGAAAGCTTTGTCCTTTTCATTCCAGAAAAATGAGTTGATTTTTGKTTTTATGATCAGAGAGAATTTTTGTAGTAGTTCTGTGATCTTACAGACTTTTCAATGTGTTCTTAAAGTTGAGGCACCAGGACTAACTGTCTCATTAGGSCTGAGGAAGTGGCCACATCTTGCCACTGTGCTGCAACTTTAGCCCTTCTGCCCATTGCATTGAACTGAGAAAACATTTATTTGCAAAGGTCTTTGAATCACTTTCTGAACCTCTGATTGCAAACTCCCATTTTGTAAGTGTGACTTGCATTTCTTTTTCCTGAATATCTGCCCGTAACTGAACTAAAACATGTTTTGGTGGATCCCAGCTCATCAAGTTATCCACGTAATTCTGTATGAGTAAGCTGCCCTTCCTCTTACTTATTGGCCCACCAATCTTGATAAGGTTCGTTCTTTATTTTCCAAATCTAGTTGTAAATAGTWGTAAAAAAGGATGCAAATCATTTAGTTGTGATAGTGTCTCTACAGGCTGCTGTGAATAGTGTAGGGATACGTTTAAAATATCCTGTATTAGTGATGGTGGCATTCTTTGCAAACGGAAAGGAGTGCCAGGAAACAGTGATGCAGTTATATAGTTTGTCATGCTGCTCCTTCCTACTAGTAATACAGACCTCAGAGGAAAAGTATGAGCTCTACTGGAGCTTTCAATGTTTCAGCTGAACATTTGCAAAAAAACAAAGTAGTAATATGGATGCTTTTTGGTTCTGTGATTGTCTGTTCACTGTGTTCCTACTTCAGAATGTTTCTGCAGTGTAAGATGATCAAGCTCATTTTTGTGGGAAAAAAAAAGTGTGAAATTTGCACAAAATGTTGGTTGATCTGTTTTTGATAGTGAATGCTTTTTTAAAAAAAATCTGTTCATGGATGATTTTTCTCCTGTAAGATGGTTATCTTTATGTATCAGTACCTCAGAAGTGGCAGTCTGCTTCTGACTGAATCCTATATTTAGGCCCTTGTGAGAATCAGTGCTTTGTCCATGTTGCGGACAAATCTCATTTATTTTGTTGGTGTGAAAATGCTGTAGGATGCATATAGAAAGTCTCAAGTCTCAGAAGTGTCTTTTACCTTGCACATTTTACCAAAACATGATTATCAGATTAAACCAAACACTCTTTATGGTGGACGATTACTTTACATCTGTAAAAATTGTAGGCTGCAGTRCTAGATTTTGGCCTATAAGTCTGTTAAGTTTGGGCTTTCTATAATGCATCATAGCATTAGGCCTTCACAATAAGGCCTAATACAATAAACATTATCAAAAAGGAATTATTGCAAAACATTTTCAGTTTCATATTATCAAGTATGAAATAAACTTGCGGTCCTGCTGAGCTTTTCAGGCATCCCTTCATTGAATGTGTTACCCAGGATTTCCCGTCCTTTTTAGTAATTAACAGTACAACTTCCCTTAATGTATTTTGTAAAATTGGCTTGAGGCATGAATATAGTATCTCATCAAAACCTAAAGCAATGAAAATTTTAGCACAGAGGCTCGTGCCACCAGGAGTGACCACTCTGAGAGGATATACCGAATAATCTCGGCATGCAAAGCAGAGGTTTGGACTTGATTTGTGTGTACTACTGATGGCTATTCTTCAGTTAATACAGCTTTTTCTGGAAGCTTTTGATGTCTGTCTGTCTCTTTTTTTAAAAAAAATCCTGTCTACTTGTGATGCTTCTGCTGGTTCACCTCAAAGACTGTTAAAAAAAGCCTTCACGAGCTAATTGCCGTGTGGGAAAAGGAGAATATGACCCTTGAGCCTCTGCACTTGGATATCAGAGTGCAGAACGCCCACGTGTTTTCTTCGGATTTATTTTTAGACAAATTCACTTCAACTGCTGCTGTGACAGTTTTGTTACTTCTGTTAAAAGTTGTTTTGAAAAGAGGGCTTTAAAAACACCAGGGGATATGCAGCAACTTTACTCATGTACCTCTTTTGCTCTTAAAAATCTCCCTTCGTAATAACCATTTTGAGTCCTGGCATTAGCACGACTGCGCCTGGCAGATAGGGTGGTACGTTTTCACCAGCTTGTCAGATCCGGTTCGTGGCTTGTAAGGGTGTTAGACGTAAATGTGCTGCCAAATTACTGCTTTCATAGTTGGGCTGTGCATAAGGCAAAGATGGCACTTGCTTGGTTTCCAAACTTGAAACTTGAGTAATCTCCGAGGCTGAAATTTTCCAGATTGCTTAAATGTAAAGCAGATCTGTTGACGGAATCTGGTTTGTTTGGGGGGATTTTTTGTTTTGTTTTTGCTTTTCTCTTTGTTTTAAGAGGGGAAAATGGAGATTTTTTTCCAGATTTTTCTGTTGTGCTGGAAGAATAAGTAACTTTTTGATGTAAATGTTGGGAACTACCATAAATTAGTTTCAGAAAGGATTTTGGTCTGTGTTTGAAAAAACATAGTTTGGAGGTGAGGAGAGTGTAGATATATTGTACTTGCATAGGATTTATCTATGAGGGAAAAGTCACTGCAAAACTGAATCRTAGAATGGTAAGGTTGGAGGGGACCTCTGGAGATCTAGTCCAACCCTCAGCCTAGCCCCATAGGGGGATTGAACCCGTGACCTTSGCATAAGCAACACCACGCTCTAACCAGCTGGGCTAAACCTGCGCCGATGATGAATGATAATTGGTGAAAGTTTCGTGAGACACTGAGGATAATTAAAATGTTGATACAAAGTGGATGGATCTATGTTTTAATGTCTTATTTAGCATCAAAGAGATGAGCTTTCTGTAGTTTTTAGAATGTGAAAAAACCCTTATGGAATGAACTTCTCTCATGCCTTCAGCACTTTTAATTTATAGGAGATTTATTAAATGGGGATATGGGAGTGGAGAGAGGGGAGTGAGCACCAGCAGAATTTGAAGAATGAAGAGGAAGATAAAGCAAATATTTTAATGTTCCCGTGTAAAACACTTTTGCCTCTCCTAGCATGGTGTGTTCATTCTTGGCATGCTGACTACAAGGAATTTAGCATAAACAGTGGGGCGCCCGGGAGGGTGATGAGGGTTGTCCAAGGCCTGGAAAGGCTTCCCTTTGCTGCTGTTCGGCATAAGCGGAGGTAATGCTCCAGGCTGTTAACTTGTCATTTTTGCGTGACCTGTATAGACTTTCAACATAATTTTTAATGCTGTATTACATGCATGTATTAGCACGAGTTATTTTTCATTAAAATCTGTTTTCAGTCTTTTTTTTTTCTTTCTTGGCAATGTTTGGTCTTACAGCCCCCCAACTTGCACTTTGGCTCGGGTTGGTTTGTTTGTTTGTTTTTTGTGTTGGGTGCTTGCCTTTTGGAAWTTCCTGCAAAATGCATCTTTAAATGTTATTGCAACAGGGATGGTTGGGGGGAAGCTTCTGTACCCTTTAAAACAAGCTGTGCTGTTGTTCATAGGTCTCAATTCTAAAATGTCTATRAATACAAATTTAAAATGTGACATTTGGCCATTACTGCAGATGCATTTTAGTGTTCCGGAGAAAATGGAACTTGATTTCTGGAAGGGAGTGACCCATAGAAAAATACATTGTTGAATAATATTAAGGGAATTTTATGCTAAATCATTAAAATGCATGTGACTAAAGAATGCTGTCTGAGTTTGTATGCAGCTACAATTTACTCACACATTCATTCCATGAGTGAGGATGAAGCCTCTCTAATCTCAGCCTTTCAAAGCCCCAGAGTGCACAACGGATGCTGTCCTCCAGATCTGGCAGCACCTAGATGTGATGCATACAGAAGTTATTAGTTCACATAGACACTGTGGACTTCATTTTCTAGTGCTTTTTTCTTTCTTGGGGYGTTTGTGTAAATATAGTTTTCTTTATGAAGTTTCACCACAGTTTTGCTGTGGGATGCAAGTTTGAAGCTGCTGTTCTTGAAGATGCCTGCTCAACCTTGATTCTGCCTTGACATATGCAAGAAACATTTAATGCATTTACATTTGTTTTTTCACAGAGGCTAAGATTAACTATTTTCCTATGGCTGCAGAGAAGTGTGCCTTTATTCTAGGAACAGGGGAGAAAAAAATTGGGAGGGGGATGTTATTCTGCGGGAAGCGTTGCATATTAAGACAGAATCCCTGAGAATATGTATTATTCAGTTGGCATCTGTGTGCTGTTCAACATCTTTTCAATTAGGCGCACAGCCCTCTGTTGCAGATGAAGTATTTTTTTTTTCTGAAGCAAATTTAGCTGAAATTTCTGGCATTGTCTTTAATCTATGCTATGTTGCATGCATACAACTTCCTGTGTAATTTTGAGGAATATAAGGAACTCCACTTAACATAAGGAACAATGTGCGTTATACCRCGTGGTGTTTTCCAGGCTCCTGTTAGATTTTCAAAGAGATCATGTGTTACTTTGTAATATGACCTTTGCTGGACTAGCTCAAGCTTAGGGTCCATTTTTCCCAGAAATGACCTGATATAGGTCTCTGACAATAACTAACGAAGGCTGCGTAGTTAAGGGAAAGATAAGAAGATTCCATTTCTTACCTAAAGATTAGATGTTGTTGTAAGACCGGAAGCTGATTCTTTTTTTTATTGTTGCTTCTGTAAAGCATTATTAATTGCAACAGCTCTAAACATTGTTATATCCACACAGGCAGAGGAATAACACCCCACATGCATTTGTCAAGGTCAGATAAATCTAATTTCCTTTAATGACAGGATAACAGGCCTTGTGAATGGAGAGATAGTAGATGTCATTTATCTTTAGTAAGGCTTTCAATACTACCTCATGAGACTTTTTCTCGTGAAACATCTGCTCATAGGGTGGGTATTTGGCAGTTTGGTAGCATTCAGCATTTGCAGTAATGATCTCTATGATGGAATGGAGAACATGCTTATTAAATTTGCGAGCAACAACGAGCTGGGAAAAGCTGCAAGCRTGTTGGAGGACACCATTAGAATTCGAAATGATCTTTACAGATTGGTGAAACTGTCTGAAAGGGTGCATGTCAATAAGGAGAAATGCGGATAGATGTTTGGAAATAGGAGTAATCAACTGCATAAAAACAGAATGAGAGGCAACTGCTTAGACAGCTGGCATCCAGAAAAGTCTTGCAGTGCCGTGGATCAGAAGTTGGACGGGGTCAATGACGTCATGGTGTTTTGCTAGAGACAAATATCGCGCTGGTGGAAAGAGGAGTACCGTCTCAAAGACACATTAGGTAATCTTTCTACCCTCCTTGCAGTGATGAGACCTGCAGTGTAATGACATGTAATTTTGAGCACCATGCTCCCAGGATGGATGAACTAATTGAAGAGAATCCAGTTCTCTGTCTAATGTTAGGACTGGAAGTAATGAGCTTAACTGCATCTGGGAAGTTCAGGTCAGGCATTAGGCAAAGCCTGCTAACAAAGCATCATTAAGCGTTGATGTGAATTTCCAAGGGAATTTGTGGAATCGCATATGCAAACACAAAAAAGTGTGACTCGGATAAATTTTGGATTGCCAGTGTTACATCTTAACTTGAATGTTTCTCTGTTTTCATTTATGAACCAGGAAGAAAGCAGGTTCCCAGTCTGTCTTTTCTGGATCACCTGATACTCTGGTATTTTTATCCTGTACTTTCCCATCCTACTCTCAGGTGACAATCGCTCTTGTCTATCCAGCTTTGTAACTGTGTGAAAATGTTTTCCAGGCCCTTGGTCCTCATCAGTACCCTTCTCTGCCTTTCTAGCTCTGCTTGAAAGGAGCTGATGGGCAGAATCCAGGAGAGACTGTGACAGTAGCAAAAGAAAAGACTTAAAAACATCCTCTGTATGTAGTTTTCTCATGAACCCTCATGGCTTTGCCATCTTTTTGCCCATACCTGCACGCTGACCAAAGGTCTTTCAGCTGTCTGTTATGGTGCACTGGTTGTCTTCTGGAGGAGTACAGTCTGTACCCCTCCGTATTGGCTCAGCAGATTGTACAGGTGGTCCTGTTTTCTCTCAGAATGTGTTATGTAGCTATCTGGAAGTAGGTTACCATGTTTTTTATTTATACATATATACGTGCGTGCGCAAAAAGCTGTGTCTGAAGTTTCCCAGTTACAAACCTTCAAGTGGAAAAGTCTATTAAGATCATGCTGTCTCCTCATCTGCGTCGCACAAACCCAAGGCTTTTGTCCAATGGTCCCTGTGTCCGGGTCCGTGTTTGGAGGGAGTCTGTGGGACAGTGGATTATTACTATCAACTAGCAGGAGAAAAGAGCGTATACTTGTCAATGGCTTTGAATCCACCTCAGCATTAATTTTCGTAGGGAATGGGAACCACGCTCGTTTAATGCACTAAGTTACACGCGATTGTGGCGCACGCAGCTATTGCAGCAAGCAGGGAGTTTTGGTGCCTGTACAGTGGCTGCTGCCATGATGTACAAAAATCTCTCTCTTATACCATCAAATTTTTCCTTGGAAGACCTGGAGGGTCTTTTTGGACCACTCCGGGGAAGAAATAGTGCTTGCTGTGTAGAGCAAGACTGACCAGCAGTCTTTGTGAGAAAAACATTTTGGGGGTAATCGGAAATTATGCTGCCATCTTTTGAAGTCTTTGTGACTAAAATTTCTAGTTTTTTGTCTATTTCTGTGTATAAAAGGGGAAATGTATTAAAAATGCAACATGTATGAAGAATGCTTTAATGCCAACAGTAGTGGAAACGTTATGTAAGTTTTTTTTTTCTTCTCCTTCCATTATTTTTTTTTCCTATGAATAACTATACATCAACCCCTGGACTTCTGTCTGGTGAGTGGAGTCCCAAGACTCTATGGGATGGGAGTGCCTCATTCTTCTTGTTAAAAGGTTATAATTAATTCATCGCCTATCTGTTTTGGATCAGAAAAAGCTGTTTCCCACCTAAGCTTTTTTTTTTCCTGTGTTCTGTGTAAGAGCAATGTGCTTCTTGGAAAGCTCTCCAAAAAAATGGAAAATTGTGGTTTTTTTTTTGTTTTTGTTTTTGGTTTTTTTAACAGAAATGATTTAAAGTGAGATTCAGACTGCTGTAGGAATTCCTGAGTTCTAGAAACTCTGGCCATCATGTTGGGATGTTTTCTGCACTCAGACTTTGGCTTGAAACTACAATTATTTTTCACAAGACCAAGAATCAAGTCTGTTGCCTGTTATGAATAATGGAGTGTGGTAATATTACAGCTATATATGCAAACTCTGCAGACTGGCAGCACAGCTGCAAAGCGTTACATTTTTAAAATATGTACGCTCTTTTGTCAACAGAATTAAAAACAGGAACATTACACGGTTTGTTTCTGCATGAGGGTGTTTTGTAAGGAAATTTAATGATGAACTCTTCAACATTTTGACCTTTTTGAAAATTTTCTGAGCTTTTGCACCTTCTGGTGAATTGGTGAGATTCTCAAATTAAGACATGTAGAATCTTAATGGCTATGCTGACATTTCCAAGGCCTGGCTGGATACCTGTGYTTGATTAGTTTTCTAATGTGCGTGCTCTGCCAAGCCAGAGACACTCGTGTTCTGTGCAGCTGAGTTTTCTTTAAAGCGATTGCACTGTAAACCTCATTCCAATTAAAAGGTGATGCTGTTCTGGTAATGGAAAGTTGTTTTATTGTTCCTCTCCCCTGATACGCGTGCAAGTGGAAATGTTGTAGGAAGACGTTATCACTGCCGTTTTTGTAGTTCGTTCTTATTTTCTATCAGTCTTAATATATTTAAAAAAAACAAAAGTGAGAAATGCAGTATGCCCAGCTGTCTGAGGGTGAACGTGAATCAGCAAGATAAACCTGCAGAGGGTATAATGGGCCTGACTAGACGGCCCTTGAGGGCTTTGCTGCTATCTGGTAACCTATGCCGTGTGTTGAGCTACAGGCAATAGGAGAAAAGGGTGAAAACACAGCTAAGGACTCGAGGCAGCCCGTCCTTTTGGTGMTGCGAAGGGAAGGATTCGTACGCTCGGGCCATGCTCCTTCTGCCTATAGAGCAGGGAAGTCGGAYGAAGCCTCCGTAGGAGCGACAGAGGAAGAAATATTGAGCGAATAAACATGAAGAATGTAGAGCGTTRAAGTTTTTCATCCCTTGCAAGGGAAACGCTACAGCAAATTTTGGAGCCTTGCTGCTTRAGAGAAGAGGCCGGCGAGTGCTCTGCAGAAACGCCAGCGTGGGGGTGAGGACAGCCCCTGCCCGGCACTGCCGAGCGGCTCCTCCTGGCCTTGGTGCCCTGCTCATCGCTCGCCTGCAGAAAGAAATACCAACATTAGCAGATCACGGATTGTGACTGTGCTGGCAGAGGGTCCCAGAACTGATTTATAGCACTTGCTCAGCTTTCAGCAAGCAGCAAATGTGTTGCTTAATTATTCATGGCAGATGTATTATTGCAGGAAATTAAGACATCAAGGAAACAAGTAAAAACTATTACTGAATAGAGCTATAAACAAGGTAAGGTGGAAGGAGATGCAGGGGGACAGCACTGAGTCGTTAAAACACTCATGCTCAGGAATATTTCACATTTTCAGAAAATAATTAGTTAAAATTCCCAAATCTTTAAGTGATAATTCATTGCACRTAATTAAATATTCTATTAGCTAACATGCTGAGTTTAATTTGTTACATTTGTCGTTTAAATTAGCACATTTGTGAATGTGAGAAGCGTTCCCATTGCTTCTTTCAGCGTATGTTTTATGTAAAGAAACCATTCTCTTGATGTCTTTGACTTAACCTCAGAAGATCTCACATTTGTGCACTTACGGCAGTCCTTGACTTTCCGTGCCAAACACACYGAGGGTTTTGGGTCTGTGGACTGCGGCTCTGCCAGGTCCGACGGCGYGCGATAGCGTTGCTCCAGCTGCCCGTGCCTGCTTCTCGCTGGTGGGTGTCTCTTCCCGCACGCCGGGGAGGCACAACGCGCCGCAGGAGCCGGGGGCTTCAAATGCACCAGGGATTTTCCTCAGGTGGTATCAAAGTTGGTGGTATTTGAATTTCCCTTGTCTGAAAGCGCTGTGCAGGCCCTGTCTCACGGCCACGTCCAGCTCTCTTGCYGACTGTACCGTCGGGACAATTTATTCATGTGTTTTGGCAGCTGCTGTCTGTGAACCTGCCTCTGATCTGTGCCTAAGACCACACTTGTAGRGAAGCCAGAACCAGTGAATTTAAAAAGTACCAGCACCTCTTTGCTTATCAGGTGGTATTAGGTGGTGTCTGGTGTTTGACTGTTATGTTTTATGCATTTGCGGAGTTTCTTACTTATAGTTACTCTAAGAKGCTGTTCATTTAAACCTTGCAGATTTCTGCTAGTTTTTCAARTATGTACTCAGTTCTTCCAAAAGAAAAAAAAATGTGTGTGTGTGTGTGAGAGAGAGAGAGAAGGCAATGGTTTGAATAAAACCATTTTAACTTCTRTTTTCATAGTAGAATTATTAGCTTTATTAAAAAAAAATTACAGGAGCTTCTCTAAGTTAGTATGTAACCTCAGGCTTCCAAGACTTTCCATTTCATTACCGTTCATGAGCTCATCATTTTGGTACATATGTTGTAATTTTGGAGCCCTTTACTTTATAACTTCAATTATGTAGTTTAAAAAATAATAAAATTGAAACTCCTGTTACTGTAGACCAGGAGCGTTTTTAAGGCAAGCAAACAGGTTGTTCAGCGCCAGATCGCAGAGAGCATGCCTACAGACAGGATTGCTGTTTGAAATGTCTTTTCTGTGAAGGGTATAGAAACTGGCAAAAGTTCAAGAGTTTTCATTATTCATGATCTTTCAAATTTAGTGACAAAGTAGCCTCATTTAGTCCCATCTSTATGATGGGAGTTGTTGGAGTCTTCTCTTTGCAAATTTGGACTATTTTGGGGTCTGTGCAAATGTGGGACAGATTAAAAGAAAATATTTTTTAACTAGTAGYGTTAATCTTCCCAATTCTTGCAAGAGTGATAATATGCATGGTGCATATACAGATATAACATATGATAGGAAGTGTGCAAGAAGAGATCTTAAGTGGAATTACAGTTACTAAACTGTAAACATACAGGAATACCTTCTTAATTGAGTTTTGTAAAAATTTGCAGCTCTGTACACGTGCATCTCGGTATTGCACAAACATAGCTTTGCTTTTAGACCTAATCAATTGCTCCTCAAGCCATTCAGCTTTTTTAATTGCTCTTGTCAAAGTAAAAATTACGTGAAAGGACTTGACTGTGCAATTAGGTGCTAGACGCTTTCTGCGGCGTAGCAGGAAAACAATACGAAGTCCCAAAATAGCAGTAGCTACAACCAAAGGAAAAAATCTGCTGGAGTGAAGAAAGATGTTCTKGTAACTAATCTGAATGAAGGAGATTTCCCTGATAATTTATTTTTCAAACACACGTGTGTTCACAGATACGAGCGAGCGAGGCTGCAGTGGAAATTCGTATCCCCAGCCGTTCGGCCCCACTTYGCCGGGCTGGAGCCGGCGCGCAGGGCTGGACCAGGCTTGGACGGCCAGCGAGGCCGGCTGAGACCTGGCGCGGGGCGTCCGCGCTGCGGTTATCGCGCGGGCGGGTGAGACTTGCTGGGGGGGGGGGATCCCTCTTGCCACGAGCACCATGCGGTGAGGGAGGGCGGCTGAGCAAACTGCTGCTCCTTCCGCTCAGGTCTGGAAGAGCTCACCGGGTCCCGAGGCTCGGAGGTTYAATGCAGCTCTTTTCTGTATCGATGGAGGTCTTTAAAACCGCTCGACGGTTTTGCTAAAGGACGTGCCAAGTTTTAAGTTATTTGTAACAGGGTGCTTGACGGTTTCTGAGCTTCTTGAGGCCGCGTCGTGGAGGGTTAGTCTGCACGTAGGCATGCGTGCCTGAAATCATGTATTCTGCTGCCTTTTAGCGCCTACGCACCTGAACGAGTTCCTAGAAAAGGAAATCGCTTCTTTAGGACAGTGRATAATAAATAATAGAACTTCTCCCAGGATAAAACATTTTTACAAGGACTCAAGGTCCAGCACTAGATATCAGCAGGATTTGGAGGGCTGTKTCAGTAGGTGCCTGGGCCGGTCACAGCCACGCTGAGATCCCTGCTCCTCGTAGGGAGATTTGAAAGGATGTCAGCAGGCCTAGAGGGACATTTCTGCTGTGTCTGAAGCAGTCAGCACGCTGACTTCTGCCTTTGGGTTGTGGCTAGAGGCAGCAGCATAGCATGAACACAGGAATTTCTTTGTCGGGATGTGGAGCGCGTAGGCTGAACGTACGCTCCGTGGAATAGAGCGCAAAGCCAGTCCGTAAGCTGGCTACGCCGAAATCAAGGAAACGTTTGAGCCTAGCTGTGCTTTGGGAGCATGAGTGTTTGGAGAACCCTCAGGCAGGTGATAGGAGCTCTTCCTCTTTGGTGCCTAAGAGCTGCCCGGTTCTGCGTGAGGCCGCTCTGGGGACGAGCGGCCGCTGTGCCGYGCGGGTTTCCTTGCTGGGAGGCTGGGGTGAAGAACGGGTGGGATGTGGGGCTACGACAGGGGAAKAGTCTCATGGTTGAAACAGTTTCTGGTTCCATAGAGGTTTGGATTGCAAAAGCCCTGGAGATACCTGTAATGTTTAAAAGGGAGCAAATCTATAAAGGGAATAATTTTAATAAAGAAAAGTGGTGAAATGCAACCTAAATGGAGGAGACCGTRCCACTCCAGTTATGTCATGATAGCATTTACTATGGGGCCAAAACCATGAAACTTTTCAGATTGAGGTGTTTCAAGTTGTTTCTAGTGTGGACCGTTTTGGGAGCATTGTGTTGAGGCACTTACTGCAGATCTCTAGGAAATACAGCAGAGAGCTAGCTTCTGGTTCCAACAGTTGATTTTTAAATACAGAGAGATTGAGACTGGGCTGTGAGCATGAAGTTTTTACATTGCTAATGTGATGAATGGGGAGGGGGAAGGTACATCTGCTTGGGGAGGCTTTTAAATACCTTTCCTCAGAGTGTTTGCAGATGGATCACCTTACAGGTATGCGAGAAATGTTTGTATTTTCTGCACCACTTGGAACTTAACAACACTTGCTGGTCTCCTGTCTTCATCTCCCTCTTGTCCTTTTGTATCTTGTGATTTAACATTTTCTAAATTCTTTGGGGAGTTATATTTTGTCCCTGCAATCCTTTCTGAATTATAAGTGATTTTATAAGCAAGTCCTCTTGACTGTGGATTGGCAATCTCAGTAAATTATTTGGTAGGATACTTAATTTGAAGTTTCTTCATTGCTTATGACAAGATGTTTCTGCTGCTGTCACTGTTGATGATTCATAGCTCAAGTGAAGYGCTTAGCACTTCACAAAACATGTAACGGAGGCAGTTGTAGTGATGAAGTGTCTCCATCTTAATATATATATATGTATATGTATATATTAAAAAAAAAAGTCCCACGTGAGCTGTGCTTATATTGCATGCGAGGGCTGTCTCTGGAACTCTTTGCAAAGCAGGGTCCCTTCCTAATATTGAATCAGTGGAGCAGTTGAGATAAAGCATATTAGTAATTACTGTGTTTTCTGCTGAACAGATACATGAGCAGTCAGGAGAGTCTGGAAATCCATTAATATTTGTGTGTGTGTGTGTGTGTTGGGGGAGGGTGGATGATAAGGTGCTTATTGCAGTCCCTTATGATTTTGGGTGTTCTGCTTTAACAACTGGCTGTGCTGTAATTTTGCTGCATTGCAAATAGTTGCCTGAGCTATGGG
Organism: Rhea americana; assembly: GCF_003343005.1. NCBI lineage: Eukaryota > Metazoa > Chordata > Aves > Rheiformes > Rheidae > Rhea > Rhea americana. Next base: position 1,966,935 of record NW_028185439.1, read on the forward strand.
ATATTTGGGTGGATGATTAGAAGGAAGTAGAAAATTAAGAGGCCTTGAACTGGTTAGAGAAGAAAGCATGAGATGGAGTATTGAAGAACTGGCACCATCTGGATGTGAGTGATACCACGCTCACTGTCTGTGTGTTAGAGTAAAAAGCGATCCCTATTAAAACTATGCAGACACAACCCTTCTAAGGGCAGGAAGGAGTGGCTGTCTGCCTAAATTCCTGCTGTTCTGACRTTACTGATGTTTTCTGTGCGAGAAGCTTCAGTGAGTAAGTCTGACAGATGGCAACAAAGGGAACGGTGCAAGCAAGGGCACTCTTACAAAATAAACCTTGCTGTGTGCGTGAGCTCTAAGCATTTCAGCAAATATTTAAAATATAGTTAAGAATGTGGGCAAAACTACGCAGACGTATTACAGCGGTGATGTGAAAGTGAAGCAAAAGCAGTGGTGTTTGTTTTTTCCCCAGCCAAGTCGAATTCTTGGGATGCCAAGCGGCGAGGTTTGCTCYGCGAGCAGCTGTGCCTCCTGAATGCTGATGGGCAGATGGTCTGCTGGGCGCAGATCACACGAGCAAGGGCCTCCGTTTTTTAAGAAAATGAACACGTTCTTGGTTGGGGCATTGCTTTACTAGGGATGTATTTACAGCTGTGCAAATTCGGTGAAGAACAGCAAAAACGTGAATGGGACTGGGAGGGTTTAAGGGGGGAAAAGAAGGGAAAATCCAGCTAGTTTGGTCAAGTGGTGTTTGAGGGCTCTGTTCTGCCAGGCTCTTGGTGGTAGAGGAAGTTCACTTGATCTGAAAAGTTGTTTCAGGTTTTGGTCAATATTTAGCCCTTCAAGTGTTGTTAGTCGCAGAGAAGGATAGAGGAGCCTGGGGAATTGAAGGGTTTGTTACTAGAAAGGGATGAGGTAGATGTAAGAAGTGGAAAATTTAGGTAATTTGGGGAAATCATGACATAGGCTATTTATAAATATACTTGTCTTTTAAATATAAAACAAAGTTATAGGTATGGTATGTTTGAAAGCACTTAAGATTTGAGTGGACCTTAAAAATTGGTGCAGATATTTTTGCTTCTTGACTGTCAGCGTTTCTAATATTCAAACCACTGCAGTGCTTTTCTTCAGGATTTGTTTTACGGGGATCACCACAGCACTTTAAAATCAAACCAAGACTTCATCTYCAATATTTAATCTTCAATAGAGAAATATGTAAAAAAGCATTCCAGTGTGTGTTTCTGCAAGTATAAATTACATCATTTACATTATAGAGAAAGCCTTTTAAAGTCAAAAGCAATAGGTAGTRGAGTAGAAAGGTGAGCTTCTGAACTTCTACCTCATTACCTGATTTCTGAATGCTGGRTTTCTTCACCCAGCCTTGTGTGAGTGCTATGACAGGCATGAGTTCAAATTGAATATAGGCTCTGTTTGATTTTTTTTGCTAGAAGTCACTGTTGCACTAATGAATACAAACTTGATTTAGCCCCTCATGGACTCTTCTGTTTTTGCCTATTGTATGCTCATCTGAAATCTGACTGCCAGAGAAACTAATTTTTCCTTTTTTAATATTAAAGAGCAATAACAGCTTATTTAACACTGTGTAAGAAAGAGCAGCTTTCAGCAGCAGTGTACTTCAGAGAAATAACAAAGACTTCTCTGAGCTGCTCCACATCAAAGCTGTTGCACCAGATTTGCAGCCAGTGTGTGACCTCTGCACTGCTTCAAAGTCCCAGAGCTTTTCCCGTCAGCCAGCTCCGTGTTTTTAGTTTGACTGGTGGTGTTCTAGCTTAAACCACAGAAAAAGACTTGATCCAAGCACTTCCTTGGGAAACCTTTTGTTTAAGTATAGGGACTTCTGAAATTAAATGCCACAGATGTTTTTTCAGTTGCCATAAAAACATACTTGGCAGACATAGAAAAAAAACTTCTAAGTATAGGGGAGCCTTTTATGGAAAAGTGTAACTCCCTTTTGGTGGTTTTTGCAGAACTAGCTGTATGTCATTTCAGTGGTGCTCATTTTTGCTCATTTTGCTGTTTTGTAGTTTGCATGCAAACTTGCATGTTTTTGATGCATCACTAATGTTTTAATACTTCTACTCATTGAAGAGCTTTGTCTCATTTGTACATTTGAATTGTATTTCTGTGTAGTGTGTCATGGAAAGTGAGAGTAATTTATTGTCTCTGTTAATGGGATGTGTCATCTGGATCAAAGTTCTCTTGAAACTTCCATAAACCCTTAGCAGTGGCTGTTTACCAGCTATTGTTAGCCTATATCAGTCATTTTCCCTGCAGCAAATGAAAATGTCAAAGCATCAGGCTGGGCCCTGATTCTGTTGCCTTCCCATTCCTTCATGTCTCCATATTTCAGCTGTGTTGCTTCACACTGGAGCCAGTTCACATGCTATATATGTTGGATCTCAATGTGCAAACCAATTTGTTTCCTGCGGGTTTTTGTGCATTGGTGATTTTCCTARTAGAAGAGGTTGGTGCAACCCATCAGCCTGAGGAGCTGCTCTGTTTTGGTTGGGTTTCCCTTCTGCRTGACACCATATATGTGCACTCTGGGCATCGCATGCACGTGTGCTTTCAGTGCTCCTTCTCCAAGCAGGGCTTGAGGCATGACATTGTGGGAGAAGGCATTTTGCTGTCAGGGCRTTTTACTCCAGGTCTCAAAGATGCATGAAATCAGTAGTTGTCTATCTATATTCTTCAGTGGAGAAAATAAATTAAAAATGGGGATGATGGTTCAAAGGTAGCCTAGTTTGCACAGACCCATTTTTCTGCTGGAAGCAGAGTTGAACCACCAATGGCAGATGTAGTTCTGGTGGCGCTGCTCTGGCTGGGCCAGCAGGAGATGCAAACTGGCCTCAATCCTGCCTTTAGTCACTGGCAGAAGGAAGAGCTTGGCGAGGATGCTTACCGTGGCACAGCCCTTGCGTTGCCTTCWGGAGACAGGAATAAAAATGCTGCAGTTTTTATGGAGGAAGATAGTTACCACTGCTAGTTACAGTTAGCTTCCTTAGGGTGATTTACTGCATTTTGATATGTTTTTGCCTACTTCTGATGAATTTAAGAAACAATTGAGTAATTTTTGCTTTAATTAAAAGGCTAATCTTGTGATTTGATGTAATATGTTTTTTTGCTATGTATTTTCTGTTTTAAAGACTTATGTGGAGAAAAAGCAGCTCRGCAGAACTTTTAATGAAGGATAAAAATTACCAGGTCATACATTCTCTCTTTGTATTGTTCGACCATAACGTAATATAGATCCTGTCATTATTCCCACCCCATCCATTAGCCATCATAGCTCAGAAATAAACAAAATCCCTGCTCCCTTCTCTATTAAATGTAATTTTACAAACTGCATTATAACAAAGCTAACTGAGCTATAAGCAGGGAAAAAAGACCTTAATTTTCAATGTAAATGGCATAAATCTGGTTGTACAGAGAGGATGTGTGGGAAGGTATTGTTGCTTAAGGATATTAAATGATTTTTTTTAAAAATTAAAGAACTTTTAGAATTCAGTAGTTGCAGTCAAGGAGCAAGTAAAGGCCTTATGGGGGAAATGGTTAGCTTTCCTTCTCTGAGGTGCACAGAGAAAGGTAAAAATGAAAGGTCACAGAAAGCAACAAGGGAAATTATGACAGATTATAAGGGAAATGTGTTTGATGGTGAGAATGGGGCCTGACCGGAACTGGGGACCAGACCGGTTTTGGATCTCCATCTTCTGAGAAACTCAAAACTCGKTAAGAAAAGGCCCTGAGCTACCTGCTCCAACTTTGAAGTTAGTACTTCTTTGGGCAGAAGGTTGGTCAAGATGACCTGTGCATGTCCCTTCCAACACAAGTTGTTCAGTCTTTTGTGCAGTTGACTAAAAACTTTTATATATATATATATGTGTGTGTGTGCGCGTGTGTATATATATATATGTATGTATATATGTGTGTGTATGTATATATAAAGAAACAGTATTTTCTTGAGGCTGGTGTGATACAGCTCAGTATGGCATCTACTCAGGGCACTTTGCAGATTGTGTTGCTGCTGYGTGAGGGGAGATGTGCTTCCCTAATGTCTATATTGCAGGTACTGGAAAGATGCATTTGAAAAAAGCAAGGAAATTGGAAATGCAGAACTGATGCTTTGTATTCTATGTTATTTGTAGATAGAACTTAAATATTACTGTATTTCAGATGCTTTTTTTTCAGGGGGTGGGGAGAAGAGTTGTTCTCTTTTCTTTCCCAGCTTTTGGACTAGGTTTCCTTTTTAAGAGGATGGTGAAGGCTGGTGCATAACCTTATTCAGCAGAGCATGCAGTACACTGTAAATGAATGTTGATCTCTGTTTTCTGAACTCTGCATTATTTATAGATCAGCTTCTACATAATTGCATTTGAATACTAGTAGCTAGTCATGTTCTCCATAAAAATAGAAAATGCATATTAAAAAAAATCTTTAGAATTATTTTATCTGTTTCCTTTGGGTGTCCCTGTCATTCAGAGCTCTGCTAGATCCAGCCTGCTCCGCAGTCTGCGGTAGAGCGATAGCCCCTTTCTAGAGATGCCCTCAAACACTACTGTGATGAGCACGTTCCTGAGGTGGCCTCAAACGGCACTGTTTTCTGGGCTGCGTTTCAGAAGTACAGTCATGTAACAGGCGGAGTGGTGAGCTCCTGCTGCCTTGGACATACCTGCTGGTGGTGTCTCTGTGCCTGCCTGCCTGCGGGTGCAGCGTTTAGTAGTGGTCTTCACCGCTTGCCTCTGGTTGTGGTGGTGTCAGCTGGTGCCAGTTTATTTCTGCTCCCGTTTGTGTGATCCTAAAGTGAAGGTGTCTGTTTGTCCTGTTGAGCACAGACAGACAGCATGGTTTCCTCAGTGTAGATTAATGTTATATAAGAATTCAGTGCCTTAAAGTTGAAGAATCTTAAGGTGAATTATTTTTTTTTTCTCCCTCTCTAATGGGGATAGTCAAGAACTGAGATGTGAGGAGCTGTGGGGAAGGCTGAGGTTGCTGCATTTTATGCAGCAGGATGCTTGCTGCTTAGGAAGGGAGGGCAGTGCTTCAACGAAGAGTGACTGGGGAGCTCTAGAGCTGCTGCTGTGTGTTCATAAAGTCTGTTGACCTGAAGGGATGCTCCAGAGAAAGGTGTGTGTGCTACCACAACARGGAGCCAACTTTGGGTGCCCCTTCTACTGACTGATCAGTTTGGGTTTTGTAGCTGGTAGGCAGAGGTGTGTGCAGTCCCGARTAATTTTCTCTCTTGTTTTTCCCATGCTTGTAAAGATGCTGAGTGGCCGCAATAAGTAAGTAATGTGTTTGCCTTGCTAACTGTGATTGCAAAAGGAGCATGTGACTCTAGGGTGACTGGCTCAGGGGTCTTTCGTTTCTCATTTCAGCAGCGCTCTCTCTTAGAGAAAAGCATGGTAGGTTCTCTGGTAACCTTCCCCCCCCCCC
>NW_028185439.1:1972419-2205128 GCF_003343005.1 Rhea americana
TAAATCCCTTCTCCCCACATACACCTACCAGCCAAGTCCCCCAGCCCTGCACGCGCCTTTCGCGCTGCGGGAACTGCGGAGACTGGCAGCATCRGCGCAGAGCTCGGGCGGCTGCTGCGATGAGATGTGGGAGCTGATTATCATTTCAGGGGCAGAAGGCAATCAACATTACACCTAATTATAAGTGTGTGTGTTTAATCTCTTAATGTTTCCCGTTTGACCCGTGTCACGCCTGATCCTTCGAGCCTGTGTAGACGGTGTCGAGGAATGCTGTCTCCCGCTCGCTGCGCTGAGCTGCCCGCGTGTCTCRGCCGTACATATCTGTGTCAATCCTCTCCCGTTCAGATTGAGGTTAAATCCATTTAAGGTAAACAGATTAACACATTTTCCCATGTCTAACGTGAGAGCAGTGAGTCTGTCATTTCCCTAAAAGCATTGCATGTGACGGGTCCCAGATGCTGAGCTTTTCTGGGCAGCTGTGTTATTTACTTGACTGGATTGGTTTTACAGCTGGTGTCCGGCTGTTCTTTGTTATGTTTATCGGCAGTCTCAGGGGCTAATCAGATTAGCAGATAGCATAATCTTGCTAAAGATCTGGTTCCCCTCTGAGCCCAGGGGTGTCAGCTTTGCTGGTCTGTGCTGTTCTGCGGGGGGCTGTGCCGCAGGACGCAGCTCGGGGCAGTCCCAAGAGGCAGCTGCGCCTCCCGGGACTGGGGTCCTGCACATAGGCTGCTTCTCGCAGCTTGTGTTGCACCTTTCTGCAACAAATGCAGATGTGAAGATAGTGACACARAATTAGTTCTGATAAGTGACCCTAAATTTTGACTTTTCTGGAGGAACCGTCTCTAGTCTGCATTTTTAAGTCTTCTGCTGCCTCTTCAACCCAAGTTACTGGTTGCTTTCTTGTGAGACAGAGTCTGTTTGGTTTATGGAAATATCACTGGGGGCTTATGCTGTTTGGAGGGAATTGCAATAGGACTCATCACTGCAGCTTCTCTGGCTGTGGGAGCCCCGGTGCAAACGGCTGCTGGCAGGTTGTGAGGGAGATTAGCTGAAAAGTGGGTTTGAAGGGGAAGGAGGGGGGGAAAGCGGCGGAGACAGGAGAATCAAAGAGTATTGGTGCAGGTACGACCTGTCTGTAAAACTTTGCTGAAACTAAGCACAGGCTGTCTCTAGCTGGAGCAAAGTACTTAGCAGCTACAAAAAGAATCAGTGTGGCCAAACTATACTTTTAAATCGCATCCAGCATATTTGATCAATGATTATAGAATATTTTTCCTTCTATATAAAGACCTTTGTTTCTTTTTCAAATAAGTATTTTATGGTATTAATTTTAACATAGTCTGGAGTTTTACAGAAGTTGAAACTTCAATATTAAAAAAGCTTTGGCTACAGGAGTCCAAAGCTGCRAGAGCACTGTTTATACTGTTTTTCTTGGAAAGTCTTGCGAATATGTTGTGTTCTGACCAYTTCTGCCCTCCATGTAAACTGAAACAGAGTTGTCGCCCCCTCTGAGAAGACATTTCCTGCCCAGCTGCGGGAGCAGGTGAAGCAGTCTCTAGTCTGGGTGCTTGGTCTCTCTCAACAGAGCCCCTGTTCACTGCTGGCCCAGGCAAGGTGGCAGAAAGCTCCCCAAACTGTTGATAATGCCGTGGTAGTCGATGCATAGTTAAAATGCACAGGGGATTATTAAGTTTAGGAATGTTTCTGTTGCACACACACACTGTACCTACTGTGTGTTTCCCTTAAAATGCTACCAACTTTCTTGTTGGGATGCAATTTAAATAGTTTGGTTTTAATGGCATCTCAGAGTTTGTTAGTTCTCCACAGCTGTGYAGGGGTCCTGTTCAAGAACCGAAGCCGACTCCCGCCAAGCCGTGGTGTTTCCAGAGGAGGAAGGAGGGATCCCTGCACAGGTGCCCGGCTCCGGTCGTGTGTGTCCCAATTACAGACTCGCCCTCTCTCTGCTGGAGCAGCCAGTGTCCTGCCCATCTGTGCACACTCCTGCCTGCTTTGCAGAAACCACCCCGAATCTGTGGCAGATGCAGAGATCCTTTTTGCCTGTAGCCTTAGGAGGGGAGAAACTGGAGCCTCCTCAACAGGGAAGTGAAGACTCAAAGGTTAAACCTCAAGGCGTGTGTGTGTGTTTTACTATCAGGAGTGATAACAAAGTAAAAGAAAAGAAGTAGTGAAAGGCTCTGGCCAAGGAAAATAAGGGACCTAACGCTGTCAAGAGTTTCTGCCCATGCTGCCACCAGAACTGAAGCTTTCCCTTCCTGTGTTGATCRTCTACTGTACCGCACAACAGCAAAAGGAGAGGAGTGAGATCCGAGGCAAGCGCAGCAAGCTCTGCTGCGCGGGGACCCGAGTCTCGCTGAGGACGCCTGCGAGCGGGGCGCGAGCCTCTGCGCGTGTTTACGCGGTGGTCCCGCCRTCGCAGCCTTCGTCCCCCGCAGGGATGCGGCTGTCTGGCTTTGCTGCTGTTTGTGCCTTTCTCTCTCCCCGCCGCCGTGCAGGCGCCGGTCCCCTCGAAGCCGTGAATCTCCGACCTGAGTGGCTGGCCTTTAACTTGAGCAGCGTTTCTGGGCATCYGTAATTCCAAGACAGATGTTTAAGTTGTTTGTTAAGACAGATTTCACTACTGGTAATATATTCCTGAACTGGCAGCGCCTGCTGCAGCCCCGGCCTTGTAGCGTTGTTTAATGAGCTGGAGAGAAAGTTCGTTTCAGAACAAAGCAGAGTGAGGGCGAGGGGCTTTCCCCGCGCCCGCCCCGTGACGGGCAGTATGCCGGCTGTCAGGGCTGCCGCTTCGGGGATCAGGCTTGATCTGCTCCCAGGTTTTGCCAGATTTTTACCAAATTTTGCCCGAGTTTGCTGAAGCTTGCTCTTTCCAGTGGTCATAGTTACCTTTCAGCTCTGTCATGAGCGTTTTGTTGCGTCGCTACGTGCTGCGAGACAGATGAGGATGTTGCTGCTTTTGTTCTTGATTAAGAAGTGTTAAAGTGCTGGATTTCCTGGTGCGAATCCAGTGTTGGGTTTCCTCCGCCGCTGCGCGCAGGGGTGAGGGCGAGGGAGCAGGCCCCAGGGCTCCCCAGCCCGGGGCTTTACACRGAAACGATTCGCGCTCTCCTCCCTTCCTCCCCCAAGTTGCCTGGAGGTTCTTCGGTCACCACTTCGTTCTTAAACCTGTTTCTTGAACCGTTTCTTCTGTACAGATACCAGTTTGAAAAAAAGGTGCATCAGACTAGGAATAGTTTCTCCTTATTTCCACAAAACACAGTGTCATAAAAACAATTGAAAACTAGATTTTTTTAAGAAATTAAATTTTAAGCCATATGTTTTTATTTGATAAAATGATTGTTTTGSAGTGGATCTTTCTGCTTGATTTGAGCTATGCGGTGCCTGAGAATTAACCTTTTCCAGGAGGTTCTCACCCAGAAGATGAACCTTTTTAAAATTAGCTATCCTTTTTTTCTTTTTGCCTTGCTGTGGTGAGAATTATTAATTTTTTTTTTTTTAATCCAGAAGTGATGAGACGAGGCTGTGGCTCGAGCATACTGCCATTCCAAAACTGCAGTAGCAAACGGAGGGTAACATTTGGTGAAGCAACAGATTAGAGGTGTTACAACACCTCAGCGCTATGGAGAAAGCAGGCGGTGGGAACTGTGTGTATTTGCTCGGTGTTGTAGAGTGCCTGACAGGCTACGGASGAAGGTGATTGCACCACAGGAGCAGCACCGGGAGCTGCACTTCTGGGCCAGCTCTCCCTGTAGCCTCTGTCTGGTCTCAGAAAAGCTGGTTTCAGTTTTGCAGTGTGATTTCATCATCCGTAACATAAAGATATTGCTGAGTTGCGTTGCGGAAGGGCCCCGTGCTTCGCGCGTGGGTGGCCTCGTGAAAGCGCCGTGACAACCTCAAACAAGGGGTCTGCGGAAGGACTGAGAGTGTGACTTCCTGACCTGCTGCTGGTGCTCTGAGAGCTGCTTCCGTCTCCTGCCTCTTGGATTATTTGACACAGCCTTGGAGTTTGTTTAATTCCTGACACTCGGAGCTCAGCTCCATAGTTTATCACTGGATCTTGCTGAGCAGAAATTTGCGTTGCACCGTCCTTAGTCTCTGTATTACAACAGAGRGTGAGTTCCCATAAAGAAGCCTCTCTCAACCTAGCAAAAGCCTAAAAAAAAGAGCCTAACAACAACCAGAGGCTGGAGGAGCTGGATAAAGCGTGTCCTMTGTTAGAAAGGAGGTCAGACTGGATCATAGAGAGAACCATTCAGTCTTAAAAATCTATGAATATTTATATGCATCTATTATAGTGTAGAGTATAGTGAGGTCATTGCTTAATGCCATTTCTGCCCTAAACTGCTGTCCTATAAGGGGTTTCTCTAAGTGTGCTGTGACTGCTCTGGGCCACTTCACTGCCTAGAAGGTTAGTTATCTGTGTGGATATTAAAACAAAAAACTTACTGGTTTGGATTTACCACCTTTACCAGCTGAACTTCTCTTTCTCTTGCAAGTATGAAATAGGAGCAACCGGTTCACTCTCTTCTCACAAAGTTATTTCTCTAGAGTTTTGAGGAACCCCTTGTCCAAGGGCAAAGAAAGAACTGGTTGCAGCTGTACAATAATTTTGACTTAGAAATTCCCTTGCATTTTATAATGGCRTATTTTCTTCTGTATTGTTCCATATTCCTTTCTAAGCACTTCCTTCKGTTTAGTATACTTCTAGGACTGTGCCTGCACTCGAGTAGGCTTTCAGTGAGCTGTTCACGGTTACATCCAGTGCCTTTTCTGAGTACAGTTAATTTAATGTTCAGAAAAGTGTATGATTGGTTCAAATTATCCTTCCAAAATGCATTACCTCATATTAGACAATGCTGACTTTCGTCTGCCTTTGCTGACCATTTACGTGGATTTGTTACCATGGATTCTGTACAGGAAAAGTCTGCCCTTTATATACGTGAATATATATATATATATATATATATACATATAAAAATTCTGATTTTGTTCCATCTTACTTACAAAGCTGGCTATCCAGCTGTTTATGTTCTTTTCCTGATCGAATAATAAGCATTAGTCTCAGAGCAGAACTTCAGGGCATGGCAGTGTAGATCTTTCTGCCATGCTAAAATATTAACCAGATGCAGCTCATACTGGGAGCTTTTCAGGGTAGTGCAAAGGGCCTGAGTCAGCCTCATCAAAATACTGCACAGGGGAAATAGCTATTCTAGCAAAACCACAAAAAGCAGATGCTGTTGTGCCATTTGTGGAGGACTGCGAGAAGTGAAACGCTTGGGCACAGGTGGGAAGGAGCCGTGTCCTGGCAGCTGCAGGTGAAGCTCTTTTCCTCCCTGTCACGAGAAGTTGTCCGTGATCCGTCCGGGGAAAAGTACCCCAGCTTGGGGCAAATGCGTATTGATTCCTGGACACGTTATGCCCTGGCAGCTTAAAAAAAAAATAAAAAGTAGCATTAGTTTTCTACATATTGAGTTTTTCATGTGTCAATGGCCAGCATTACACTTAAGAAGATTAATTCAAAGTATTTTTCTTCTTACTGCAGCAGTCTTCCATTGCTTCATCAGTGCCGCGTTTAGCAGGGCTCTCAGAGGCCGGTATCATTTTGTGCAGCATGCCACCTTRAATTGATAAGAAATAATAGTGGTGTTCAAGGTGGAGGAACTGTTAGGAGAGTCAAGCTTTTTTCTTTCTTTTTTTTTGCCATCTGCTTTAAATCAGAAATTAATAAAGAAGGCTGCCTTTCAGAAGTGCGTTTGTTTCATAAAGCTTTCAATGATAGTTTTGAAGAATAGTCCAGTTAACATTTAATGAGCCAACCAACCAACTCTGTAATATAGAGACCAGTATTACTCTGAATGTTTTTCAGACATATAACATGCMCCTGAACAGTGCAGTCTGTACCCAAAATTGATTCTAAATATCTTGAAAGCAGGAATTTTTTCCTCTTAAGTGGATAATCTGTTGAAGATGCAAGTAGTAAAAAAGCAGTAATAGTAGTAAGCTTGTAGAAAATCTCTTTAATAAATCTGAAAGGGTTAAGCCATTGTTAAAATGATAAATATGTAAGATCCTAGGTAAATAACAGTTGTCCAAAACATTAGTTTTCAGACCTTATTTTTAAAAATGCAGGGAAGCCTTAACATGATTCCTTGCATTCCCCTCTAGCTCAATAGTCTTTTACGCTGCTCAAGAGTGTTACCTGCATAGTTTATAGATTTAGTAGCCTGATATGGTGCTATGAATTCATAAAGTATTCCTATAATGTAGTGTAAATCTGAGGTTATCTGGGCTGCAGTGTGCTGAAATGTGCACCGGGGCGGGGGGCTCAGCATCGCCTGTGTGGGGGGGCTGTGCCAGCCCCCCTAGGGCGCCCGCTGTTGCTCTTTGGGAGTTGCTGGAGCAGATAAAATGCATATACGTTAAAAGAATACGTAATGGTATGAGGACATTGTTCTTCTGCTCAAAGTATTTTCATCCCAGATGGACACAGAAGTACCTGACAGCATCATAGCTGTAGAAACCTTAGATTGCTTCTGGTTAGCTGTCCTCTTACAAGTATTTGGATGCCTCAGTTGTGGCCAGATGGCATTTATTTATATGCAAGTTTATGAACACTTTTGTGTGTATTTTGGTTTTTGTCCTTTTTTTTTAGGGAAGGAGAGGTGTTGGTGCTCAGGAGCTAATCAGTAATTGATTTATCATAGAATCATAGAAAATAATGACAAAAGGGAATTTTGTCCCCCCTCTCTATGCAGACAGGATTACTCTAAGCTATTGAAAACTGGTAAAGTTTGTGTAGCATGTTCTTAACCTTCTGGTGGGAGAAAAGTCCACCATTTCTTCCTCAGCAAGCTATTTCAGTGTTTAACTGTCAGTACATTTATAAACTTTGCCCAAAACATCCTGCCTTCTTTTCTGCAGTTTTATGCTATCATGCTATCAATCCTTGTSCTAGTGACACAAAGAATAGCATGTTTTTTTTTTTTTTTCCAGCTCTCTCTCAGATATTGGAAGGCAATTCTCAAATGAGCTATCCCCACTTTCTGTCATTGTTTCTTTTTTCCTTCCTAGGCAAGATAAACTTGATGTGATCATCATCTCATTTTCCTCCATGCTCATCCAGCCTTTCCTGACTCCTTATACTCTCTGTGTGATAGTCTTTCCTCTGGCAGTTTCACCCACCGTTCACATGAGCATCGCCATCTCCTCTGTACTTGGAGAACTTCTTTGGTATTTCTTGTTCTGCTGATTTGCTTTCTCAGAGTAGCTAGCTCCCCACTAAGCAATGTTTGTAACTATTCCTAGCCATATTACTGAAGACAGCCATACTCTTGCAGTCAAACATGATGCAGTTGACTGGTGGGGACACTGAATTCCATTAGAAATGCAAACAAAATATGGAAGACAGCTACTGACATGAGGTGGAAGAATTCAGAACATAGCATGCACCTTGGTTATTGCACCGTAAGCTGCTGTCCGCTTTYTACATATAGACATGTACTAGATCCTTGCCTTGTTGTCTGCCTGGGGTGGTTACTGCACCAAATGTATGGCCCTTATTCCCCAAGACGTSGGAGTTGCCAGCTGCCCTCTGTCCATCTCTGCCTGGGAGCCTCGTGGAGCCTGCTGCTCTGCCTCTCCAYGCCGTTCAACTAATGGATGTTAGTTACTGTATTTAGCTGTGCAGTATAAGTAGGTTTTCTGTCTCTCCAGTGGCTGACCTTAAAACTAGACTGACTTGTCAAATTAGAAACTTCCCCGTGCAGGGATTCAACTGCCATGGCTGAAACTGTGCTGCTAGAAACAGAATCCCTCATTTCCCTGCCTTCCAACTCTAATGAGGTTATTATACTTGTTCTTCAGCTAATTTTTTCCTTTGGAGAGGGCATATTTCTTGACAGTTGCTCTTTCTGTCTCCAAGAGGAGAGACAGAAAGTGAGAAAGACGTTTTTGTGCCTTTTCCTAGGTGTTTAAGCAGCAGAGCAGAAAGGATTTGCTCAACCTGTACGTTTTCTTCAGCTCCCTCCCCAGCAAGCTAGTGCTCAGTTCTGAGCTCTCAGGCTTGGCTTCAAAGAGACTGAGATCTTAGCTGCTCTCCTAGSTCAGTAACATTTCTCTCCACCTGGAAGATTTAATAATCCTTTCACTTACACTGCAAAAACAGATTATCTTAGGGATCCAGGTAAGCAGGGTTCAGGTGTCTGTCTGCAGCATGCAGGGTTTTGCCTACAGACTGCAGGCGGGCACTTCGGCCATCTCTGCAAAGACCCTTYCAACTTCCAAGGAGCAAGTGGTTAGTCACTGTTAGAGGGTGGCTGCTACAGACATCTGTGCACTCTGATGGATGGCTCATCACGGAGGACCCTTCCAACAAGGGATTGATTTCGTGAATTCTGCATCTTGTTACCATTTGGGAAATCTCAGAACTACCAGGAGAAAATAAAAGTTTGAGAGTTGTGACACTTTTCACTGCTCAGTCTCTAGTCCCTGTCAGTCTACTCGTGGGCTGCTGATTTGCCCAGAAACCTCCATAAAAGCTTCATCGTTCCTGGTACTTAYGTTACACAATGTGCTAAGCTTTCCCTTTATGGCATGCAAAGTTAATTGACATGGGTTTATCATACTGATRAGTAGTAGTAGTTCAGTGTCTGCAGGAAGAGCTTTAGAGCTCTGACCGTTACGTGCAGATCCTTTTGTGGGCAGGGAGGAAAAATGGAGAGAGACTTTGTTTTGTTCACGTGGGTCTTTATTCAGTCRAGTTCCGTTCTGGTTGGTGCTTTGTGTATCCTCCCCCAGATGTTTTCAGTAAAAACTCCCCCATACTGAGGTTAATAGAGTAGCAACGCTGCTACTTAGTAGACGAACTGGCATGAATATGAATACGTTACATACCTTGTGTGTAAAGAGTGAGAAACSAGTAACTGCTTCTCTTTTCTGGTCTGTTTTGTTGATGCCAAGAGGTCACATGGCAATAGTTGTCTTTTGAAAGTTTGCTCCTCAGTGTCCGTGAATTGAGCCTATGTGTTTGTGGGAATTAGGAATGTCTGTAAGAGCTGAATACAGTGGAAAGTAAAAAGCCACTTGAGAAATCAAGATGAAAGAGCATCTTACATATTTTATAGTGTGTGTGTATATGTATATACACACATACACACACACATACACAAACATATATAAATACAGGATTGCAAACAGTGGGTTCTACATGCTGCTGCTGCTCTTGTAATTCACCTCATAGCTATTGATAGTCTGTCCTATAATTCTATAAATAGAATTATAGTACAGGAAAGAGCTGATGGAATCAACGCTCCAGGATAGTGGTCTCCTACTCTTTTTGCCRTATTAGAACTGATAATATCTGTTAGTCCTCGCTCTTTACTGATTAACTGATACAGCTGCCTTTTGAGCATTTTGCATCTCTCTTTGCAGTGACCAAAATGACAGTTTTAGAATATTCAAAAAAAGGCAAAATGCTAACATACTCAGTTGCATCATTATTTAGAGGAAGTTGCAACTGAGATATTTGTGTGGTATACAGACTAGCATAATAACTGAACATAAATGGAGGGGATGTGGTGTTGAAGTGGAAAATAAATTTGAAACTTTTTTTTTTTTTTAACTTTAGTAGTGTTTGTAGCAGGAGCTACACTGAACTCCTTTTCACAGAATCACAGTGTGGTTGGGTTGGAAGGGACCTCTGGAGATCATTTAGTCCAACACCTCTGCTGAAGCAGGGTCACCTGCAGCACATTGCAGAGTATCACATCCAGGCAGGTTTTGAATGTCTCCAGAGAAAGAGATTCCACAAGTTCTCCAGGCAGYCTGTTTTATATAAAAAGAACCTGCATGTAAAATTCATTACATGCAGAAATGATAGTGATACTGTCATATTTGGTGGTGCACTCTTGGAGGGAAAATGAGCACAACAGAAGGGCTATTTCTTTCACAACCAAGGAGGGGGATAGTGTAAATCTTATGAAAGAGACTTTAGTTGAAGGTGGGCTGTCTAACAGGGTRTGAGGAAAATGACAAGCACCAGGTATCTGGGAGTAACAGTGTTCAGGGACTCGCCACTGCCTGTGCTAGTGTTGCAAGATGTGAAAACATTTGAAGTAATTGTAAGTGAAGTTCATTTGGAAGGGCTATGGCTGCTAGTCAAATATATTTCTGTGTAAGGGAGATAAATTTGCAGGTTGATTTCCTGAACAGTTCATGTGGTCTTGGAGATAGAAGAAGTCATCTTTCATTAGTAATAGTCATACTTTATGCTTACAGCAGATAGCTTGTAGATGCTTAGGTGTAACACAGAGCCTCAGACTGAAAGACAGGAGAAGGAGACTGACTCCTAAATGCAGCCCCTCCTGATTAGGGCAGGTATAAAGGGGGCTATGGGAAAGGGTCATGGGGGAGAYTGAGAAGGGTGACCACATGATGGTTGTCTACTACAGACTACCTGAGAAAGAAGTGAGAGCCTCATGATTATAGGYCCTTGTATTGTGGGGAGTATTAACAAGCCCTGCAGCTCCAGGAAGGGCAACATGACAGCTTTGAGTCACGATGAACAAGCTGAACATGACCCATCAATGTACCTTTGCAACAAAGAAGGCAAGCTATATCCTGGACTGTATTAGCAAGAGTGTAGCCAGGAGGTCAAGGAAAATGTTTATTCCCTCATATCTGGCACTTTTGAGACCACATCTTGAGAACCATGTTTGATTTTTGGGCTCCCCAATACAAGTCAGACATTGATAAAATGGAGTGAGTCTAGCAAAGGGTTACTGAAATGATATGGGAGCTCATGAGCATATGATGTGCCAGGAGAGGCTGGGGAAACTGAGTTTCTTCAGCTTTAGAAGAGAAGGCCAAGGTGTAGGGGACTGCTGCCTTTAACTTCCTGATGGAAGGAAGTAGAGATAAAGATGACAGGCTCTTCTGGCAGGTTCACAGTGATAGGGTGAGAGCCAAYGGACACAAGCTGCAACATTGGAAATCATGATAATATATGAGGAAACCCTTTTTTCACTATGAGGATGGTCAAACACTGTACCAGGGCGACAGAGAGATTGTGGGATGTCCATCCTTGGAAATACTCAGAGCTTGGCTGGACAAACAGACTGATCCAACTTCCAAGTTGGATTTAACATCTAAGTTGGCCTCGCTTTGAATGAGCATTTGGACCTGATGACCTCCAAAAGTCCCTTCCAGCTTAAATTATTGTATGATTCATAAGTTCTTGACATGCTCAAAATTGTGGCAGGGTGTGTGTATGATTTGATTGTATATGATGAAACAAAATCAGTGTCCATTTGTTTAATTTCTTTTGTTATTTAATCCACTGCATTTGATTGCACTCCAATTTTTCTTTTATCTTGGAGACATGGTTGGAATGGAGCTCTGTGTTTGTTGAAGCCAGTCCCTGCTGCTGCAACATGTATTCATCCATGTCTTGGAACCCCATTAATAAATTTATTGATGTGGTGATTAGATATGTTTGAAAATAGTGCTCTTGTTTGTTTGAACATGGACTGTAATACATGCATACAGTCATAGTATCTGCCACTGTAGTCATCCAGTTTCCCAATAGCTGTCTTGGTAGATAAAGTAGTTTGGCAGAGATTAGATAATAGCGATAGAGGAAAATGTGTTGAAGTTCATTGTTAATAACTGAGATTCAGATTGTCTGTTAGGAACAGCTTAGCTTTCAGCTAAGAAAATAGAGCAGCACTGGGGCTTGGTGAGGTTGTGTCTTCTCCATCCTTAGCAGTTCACAAACTCAGCTAGATGACACTGCAGCAGACCTGACCGAGTGTTGGTCGTGATCTTGTGACGAGCAGGAGGTTRTACTGGAGACCTCCTGAGGCCACTTTCCACCCAGCACTTCTGTGATTCTATGGAATCTTTTCACAGACAGTTGAAAGGAAGAAAATGGTTTCCTTTTTTCTTCCTTCTCTGCTGTTTTGTTGCAGAACTAGTACCAGGCTTCACAAAGACATTGTTATACCTGCCTCAGCTTTTGTTTGTGTCGCTTTTCCATCCTTTGCAGAAATACTAGTCAGATGACATCTGGAAACGCTGGCTTTCCTTAAGTAAAAAGGACAAGACACTTGTTTAGATTGGAGGAGATATGAGCAGACTTGTTGCAACATTTATTCTGATTTTAAGCCTGGCCTGTAGTCCTGCAGATTAGGCTGCAGTGTCTTGAGTTTGGACGCTTTAGTGGCTGGTGGGAAGAGCTGTGCTGCCTCTGGAGCCATGGGCATCTTAACTTGCCCTGTCAGAGAGCAATTATCCCAGCCACGCAGTTGTGGCTATTTGTGTCATCAGTAATTAGTGAAAAGCCATAAAAACAAAACCAGTGGATTCTTCCCCTTAAATTTCTAAAGGACATTCAGAGAGTTAGAGCTGTAAAATCTAACTGGAAGCATGTAGAGTTTTTACTTAGATTATGCTGGCTAAGAAATTAGTGCTACATTTTTCTCTGATTTTTGTGGAAAAAGCAAGTTCAAGGAAGTGAATCTCAGTTTGCTAAAGCTTCCTACAGATAATGGCCCTTTAAAAGCTGTGCAGTGTTTTCCTTGTTTCTTTCATAAATGGAATAGGTTTCTCAATGTAAAAAAAATGATGTTTTGCACAAGTAGRTATTTGCAGTACTTTTGAGTCATTTAGGTAAGCTATCCTGAAATCATGACAAAATGGCAACAAACCTGGATTTTAAGGAAACTGAAGAATTCTGAAAAAGGAATTATGAAGCAGATCTATCAAGCAGCTAATGCTTGTTCCCTCAATAAAAGGATGAGCAAGGAATTGGAGGAAAGAAGGCTTTTAAAAGGGTATACATTTCTCCTTAATCTTTCCCATGGAAGCTCAAACTTGCAGATGAATGGCAGCACTGAGATTGTTCCTGTACTTTCTGCATTTGTAGTGCATCTGACATACTGCAACAGAGGCCTGTATTAATTTTATTGATCAATGTTCTGACCTGTTCAAGAATGCTGATTCCAAAAACAAACAAAAACAACCCCAAAAAGCAGAAACAAACCAAAAAAAAAATCCTCACATGCAAAAAGGATAGGCATCTCCAATGCATCTCCGGAGCTCCTGGGTCTGTTTGGGAGCAGCTGTCCTTCTGCGCTGTCTTTCACAATCAGCTCAGCGGCGCTGCCGCCCTGAAGGGAGTCCGTAAAGCGTGTGCTTGGTTGCAAGCCAGCCCATCAGTGCCTAATGGACTTCTGTGCAGTGTGGATATACTTGGAGCCCGCAGTGGATGAATTACGTACATGGATGCCTGTTAATGCAGTAAGAACAACGCTAATATTGCTCTRTATAATTTATTTCATGAAGTTCACTTATTCATAGGTGAAGCACCAAATTAGGAAAACAAAAGTGGCTGGTAATATTATTAATAATGATCGCAGCAGTCTGAAAGGTAAACCCCTGTCTGCTGCAGTGCCACTGCTGAATTTATAGTATTTTGAATGGGCCTTTCTAATACTTGGAATTTTAAGCACTGGCCTCTGAAATGTGATTTGATGCAACTCAATGAAAACACTTAATAGCTTTTAAGACTCGGTCACTTGGAATAGGAGGCTGTCTTTCCATATGCTGGTGGACCCGTTTGTCACTTCTCTCCAGGATGTGGCAATATGATGGCTTCRCAATGCAAAGAGTTGAAGTTTTAAATAAAATGTGATTAATTTCTGTACTGTCATCATCCTTTCTCAAACCTTTAATTCATTTGCCGGCTTTATCACTAGTAATAGTGGGAAAATGCTTAACTGAAGAAAATGTGAATCTAAGATTATGACTGGTACTGTTGGGTAATTTCAGCATTTTGCAAATCGTGTTGTCAGCCTTTTTTTTTTCTTTTTGACGGTTTAAGCACTGCAAATGTAGGCAGGTAGTGGTGGGCTTGTTCTCCTAGGTTACAGTTCATCTTGTGCTTTTCCATCTTTTAACTGACTTTTAAATATCTGAGAATATTTTATAACAGCTGAATTGCATGTTTCGTATGACTGTACTCCGTAGTTCCCAATTAACACAATAAATGCACCTCAGAGGCTTTGGGCTAGTTAAAAACAAACATTTTGTTCATTCTGTAACCATAGTTAAAATGGAGACTTAGAGATAGGCTGGCATGTGAAATGGCAAGTGGAGGCTTCCAAATGGCCGTGCTGATAAAAGCTTTCTGTAGGTAGTCGGCAGAACTGCGGTATTCTTTTTCAGACTTGGAAGTGGTAGGCCATAGGGACGTTCTAGAAGATGTAATCRTGAAAGTACAAACTGAGATTAGATGGTTACTTTGTTCACTTTACAAAAWTTTAATGGAAGTCATATCTGAATATGACTATGGGCCTTAAGTGGGTGGGGATATAAGAATCTCTCACTGCAAAGTGAGAGATTAAGGGGAACTGGCTGGCAAAATCAGCTTAGAAATGATTGAAGCCTGCAGTTTCCTTACTGGAAGTTACAAGAATCGGGGAGGGGGGAGCAGAGGAAGAAGGGAGACACTCCAGACCTGARCAGATGAGTAACTTCTAAAAGGATATGACAAGTAAGCAAAGAGACCACAAGAAATATGAGGAAAAGATTGATTAGCAAAGACAGCTATGTTTGGAGAGGAACAAACAGGCATAAAGGAGACTTGCCAAACATCAACCTGTTTGGAGACCTTGTGAAATAAAACATAGAAAAAGCTTTTCAGTTGCGTAACTTAAAAAAGAAWTTGAGATTATAGACAGTATGATATTCTCAAAATGTTCAAGCCCAAATGTATGCTTTTCCTTGATTTTCAGGAAGACAGTCTCATTATGAGACCAAATACTATGGAGGCTACCAGAAGAGGGAATAAAGCAAAATTCATTAAAAAAAATAGCAAGAATCAACAGCAATATTATTTTCTTGATAGTGCAGATATTTAATCTGTCAAGGCAAAGGTCGAGTCTAGTAATGGGAGATATTGGAGAGTAAACGTTTTACTGCTATTAAGGTGGTGAAAAGAGATCAGTTTGGGGGTGAGATAGGAGTGGGACAGAGATGGAAACTTTTTAAGCTAAAGGTTTATGTTAGCATATGAACTAGTGAGTATAATTGGCTATAAATAACTGCAGAAACTGTAATATGATTTCCAACTGTTATTTCTTTAACCATCAATTTGAAACAGTTTTTCAGTAARAGAAGTGTGGGCCAAAATTCAAATCTCTTTTCATATGGCTCATAGTSAGTATAGAGGGAAGGGCTGTCTACTGCAGCCCTTGCAAGGGCGAGGGCCAAGACTGTGCTTCAGAAGGGCCCTTCCAATGCCGTATCCTCGTACACATCAGCGGTCTTGGGCCACGTTCTCCCTGAGAAGCTCCAGTGCTTGGTTGTTGCTGCTTAGAGTTTGTTTCACATTACTCTCTGATAATGATGGCAGATAGTAGCCCGTTGAATACCCTGTTGGTGTAACTATTTCCAGCTCAGCAAATGAGGAGCTCTTCTTTGATAAGCGTATATTCCTGGAGAACATAACTGCAGTTGGCAGGCACCTACCTTCAAGTAGTCTTTAAAACATAAAACAAAAATCAAAGGTTRGTAAGAGGCAGGGGATTATTCCCASATGGGTAGTTCTTAAGCAAGTTCCACTTGCCTGTATACAGGTATGTGTAATTCACTGTTAATAGAGCTGAGTGATTAATAAAATTTGCTTGAGGCAGGCATAATTGGACAGGTGATTTTGTTTCATCTTGCYGTTCTTTCTAGACTGTGTTATGATTTAGCAGTGCGCTGACTTGTAGCGGTAAGGAAGGCTGCCATTCTTTCAAGCTTCAGATTTTATCACATACAGATTTGTGTTCCAGCCCTAGTGAACGTCCTTCATGAAATACCCTGAGATGGCAGATCCACGAGGTAGAAACTATGCCGCCCTTATCACACGTGTAAAACCTGAGACGTGCCGTCAGCTCACACTGAGGTAGCTTCTCATCCTATTTGCTGCATCCTGTTTAGTTTAGCAAACCAAGTGTGAAGCCATGAACCTTGAGACTCGGTCAACAGAGTGGGGATGACTAGGTGAAGGAGACTTAGACATAGCGCTCTAAAAGGCAAATCAGTTTTCTATTATAAATATATCCTGGCTAGTCCCTACAGAGAGCTTAAAAGAAATTTGAAACCTGTGGGTTTGACATCTGTATGCATGGTGAGTGTTCCCTCAGCTTGTAGCTATCGTAGCTTTCTCTAGGATTGAGGATGAATGAAAGTGATGCAGGCAAACACACCGTACAGCACGTCTCTGCAAGTAACATATGGGTTTAAAGCTCTRAGTATAGGCAACTCCCAAGGCACCAGCAACCTTTTATGAGTTTGGGAATCTCAGATATAGGAATAAACATTTTTCTAGGCTGCAAAAGTCAGTCTGAGGGCTGGTTATTTGTAGTTGCTAGGTTCCCCTTACAGAGTTACCCTGGTGTCTGTATGATGGGGAGTAAACAGTGGAGCAGTTGCTTACGGTTCCAGGCTGCCCTCCATTATCGTGTGAACCTCGTCCCAAATTGGGATTCGATGGTGACATGTATGAGGAGAAATGCAGTAAATTATGCTGGACGTCCAGGTTGAGGGGCACCCCAGAACTATACRTGAATAATTTGTGGCTGAAATATGAAGAACATACTTGATTTAAGATGAGTAGAAAAAAAAAATTAAGAAGCTACTGAAAGCTCCCAGCATGTCCTCCTAAACCAGCAAGAATTACGCTTTTGTTGCTTTTGGTTAGGGAAAATTTGATTCTGGGTAGCAGGCAGTGGTTCTGTGAGGATAAAAAAAAAATACTATCTCGAATACCTTCTCTTTAGTGGAATGTATGTGCTGTCTTTCCAAGATACCTACCTGAATGGTGACGTTAACTGTTTTGTCCTTTTSCCAGTGATACAAAGGTTGTCAGAGGTGCTGAAGAAAGAGATAATTTCTGACACTGGAGAAATATCTCCTTTAGATAGAYTCAGTCCCTTCACAGCACTACATGCTGCAATACAGCATGCAGAGTAATGGCTGGTGCTGGGCTTCCCCTGCCACATCAGTGCACGAAGCATCCACTGGGATGGTCCTCTAGCACTGAGTGCTTGCGGGTCAGGCACACAGCTGTGCGTTTTCAGCATAAAGTTCCTGCATCTATGCGGATCCCAGGTTGACCATGAAAATTTGAATTCAYCGCCTTGTTGTCTCAATGCTTTATGTTCTGTCCAGGCGCTGTCTTTGGGTTTCCTCCGTTGTTCGTGTTTGGTACAATTCTCCTGACAGGTTTCCTTTTAAATCGATCTGGATCTACTTGGTGGCTATAGCAACTTTTTGTAGCATGGCAAACAGTAACTTCTCTGATATGGACCAGAGCTGTTCACGTTTCTTAAAACTCAGTGCATAAACAGATGAATATCAAATAGGGGTAAGTGCAGGTAAAGGCCACAAAAATAATAATAATAAAAAAAAGATCTGGAAACATGCCTGGCAGCTGGAGATTTTAAAGAGCTTAGTCTGCAARCAGTTCGAGGTTGACCTGACCATCTATATAGACAAAAGATATTAAAATGGAAAGGGCTTTTCATTTTATCGGGTAAATTTGTAGCATAGCAAGGAGTGGACGCTAGGAAAATTAAATCAAGAATGCAGCAACCATGAAGATGATTTAATTTGATGCCTTTCTAAAAATCTGCCCTCACTGAACTGGAAAGTACTGGGTGGAGGAGGGGACYGACAGCCTCCTGGGATGAAACATCTGCCCTGCTCCTTGCTGGCTGCAGGGCTGGATGCAGGGGCTGTGAAGCTGCAGACCCCAGCAGGCGAGTCACGATGGCTCACTCCTTCTGCCATAGAGCTTGAACACCAAATATCTGTGCTGGGTGGAGACGTAAGATGTTTTCCGCATACGTAGAGTGCCAGTTGGGGACAGCTCAGAGTTGTTCACGGGCTGGTGGCTCCTGGAGCATCCCTTGCTCTGCYGTGGGCTGAGCCAAGGTCAGCATCCAGCCGGCGCTGAGCAGTGCAGCCTCAGCGGCCCTTTTTCTGGTTTGTGCTGTTTTGCTGCGGAGGATCCAAGGTGGTCAGCAGCCCTTTGCCAGCACAGTCCTGCTGCTGTCATACGTGGGAGCCCTGGCGTGGAAATGGCTTGAATGGCGTTTGAGCTGTGCCTGATGCTGCGCTTGCTGTCAGCCACTTCTAAGGCATGTTGTTAGGGGGAAAAAAACACTGYTCAGCATCAACCAGAAACCTAGAGGATTTGTGCACTGAGGATTCTTGAGGAGCCTGGCTAGAAGAAAATCATTTTATGGGGAGACATTCCTATTTCTTGGTGAATTTCAAGTGACTCTGAGCAAAATCCTGTAACTTACCTTGGTCTTTCTACACTTGAGAGTACTTTGGTTGGGGGCCTGCCTACCTGCTGAAACTCTTCACACTTGGGCAAGCACTTAAATGTGGAAATGATCTTCCTTCTTTGYAGACTCTGTTCTGAGAATGCTGAATGGTAAAACAGTTTATACAAATAGGAAAAAATGACTGGTGTAATGGAAATGCCAGAGTGCACTCGTTATCATTAAGCAGGAAGTTTTCCTCCTCACCAGGTAGATGAGGCAGAAATTCAGTTCATTGCTAGGAGGAGGATGGAACAATGTACAGTATCATTAAAATGAAATGCAGTTCCCTCTGCAAAAGCCTTCTTGAGAGCCGGGGAATGTTTGCTTTAGTAAAGGATATTCTAAAGAGGTTGCTTACTCTGACTCCCAATTCTATTAAAATCATTGTGCTATGCTCTCTGTTTACAAAATAAGGTTCATATTTTTAATTCTTAAAAACCAGAGGAAAACCTGAGCTTGGCAAAGCCTTTTGAACTGCTGAATCAAGAACTAGCTACTTGCAAAGAGGGATTAAAACCTTTTAATCCTTTTTGTGTAAAAGAATATGGTGTTTAATGTGGTAAGCATGCTGGTAAAATTAATTTTCATGTTTTTTCAAGCACAAGATTCTAGTTCTGTCTTTGTTTCCTGGTTCTGCATATCTTACGAGTTCTTTACACTGTGCAATATGCTCTAATAACTTCAAAGTTTTGAAGAAATTTGCAAATACCAAAATTGAAGATTTGGGAGAAAAAAAAAAGTTACTGGGGGCTGGCACAGCTGGTGCAGACTGCCTCAGGCAGTGTTGTAATGACTGATTTCAGAGCCCAGTAGCTGGCATTTATTAATCTCTTGTCCGCTGTGTGTGCTCTGTACGAGAGAGGGTCTGAATTCAGGTAGTGCATTTTGTATATGATAAATGAGTGTTGTATATGCATGCATTTGAAAGCCCTTAAGTGAATGTTGTGTAAATGGCAGTAATTGGGAGGCAGTCTCTTCACTGTCCTTTCTCAAGCTAAGTAAGGTCCAAGGCCAAAGGCCTAAATGTTTAATTGTATTAAACACAGAGGCTGAAAAATTTATTAACTCAAAGTGTGTATTACCTGGTTAATTGGAAGTGCCTTTAAGCTATTACTAGGTGGAAATTTGACTTCAGGTTTCAATTTTAAATTAAAGCAAAACAGCAAGCCGTTCAGGCAGGCTGCTGGAAGGTGTGTAGCTGGAGCAGCGCTTCTCTGCTCTTCCTTGTTTTTCTGCTCTGCAGAATATTTAATATGAATGCGGGGCGGGGGGTAGGGTTCAAAGCTAAAGTCRTATACGGGGGTCTGGCTTTTTCCCAAGATGTGTGACAAATTGAACACACAGATCTTAACCGTTCTGGGGAAATGTCAGAGGGGAGAGAGAAAGGGCTGCGAAGTGTCCTCAAGTTCTGGGTGGATGGAAATCTGGGCTTCAGGTGGGCTGTTCTTCTATCTTGTTTTTAATCAGTATTCTCCTTGAGTTGTATGCACCTCTGTGTTGTGCTGCTTGGCATATTTTTCTTTTTCTATTTAGGTGTTATAACCATTTGATTTTAGTTCTTGAAAACAATTGTAAGGATGGTGTCAGAGCAGAGAGTGATTCTTTTCCCCCTCTCCTGGTACACAGAAAATAAAATAAAAAAGTCCACAAGCAAGAGTCGATCATAGCACAGGGATTAATCAGAGTTAGAGATTTTCCTACTAAGATGTAAATGTGCAGCTCACACTGGTAACCAGTCAGACAGAACAGAGTTTCACTTTGAGAAAGACATTGCAATTATAACAGCCTTGAAAAATAATGGAGAAAATTTGCCACCCTGTGCGCAAAATCTGTAGGCACCCTGCGGATGTGAGATGAAGAGAAACCACCTTCCCGCTGCCTTAGGGTCTAAGTTGCCTGCCTAAGCCTCTCTGCACGAATAAATAAGCACCCAAATGGTACCGCTGAGTAACTTGCACAACATCCTTGTTCGGTGTGACTGAGGCAATTTGTTTCAGTATCGTGTCCGTTAATTTTAGGCATTTGACCTCTTTCAGCAATTTCCATGATTCATGAAGAGGCAGAATAAGAAATTTACTGAAGTGCAATGCCATAATGGCTGGCTGTTGCTGTAGCTTATTAATATCCRGTAATCATGGCCTTAACACTCGAGTGAATTAACTGATGCTAGCCAATATTTCTGTGGAATAAGCATGTTTCTCCAGTCATCAGCGTTTAACACTGGACACCCACTTTCTGCTGGTGCCGAGGGGATTAATATCTGCTAGGTCAGACAGCAGACTAGAAGTAGATTTGTACCAACCTGATAGTTGAGGTATCAACATGTTGTTTTAAAGCGGAATTTTAAAAATAGTCCCTTCTCATTTTAAGACCGTTTAATGTTTTGTATCAGATTTGATAAGTATTATTTATACTTACTAACAAAAGGGAAGAAAGCTGGAAAACACTGGTCTGAGTGTGAAGATTCCCACCTGTGTGTCCCAGAGACACCYCAGCTTTCGGGCTTGCCTGCAGACTGATGGGCTCGTCGTTAGGCGAGAGCCCGTYGAACCTCTGAGCAGCTTGCTGAGAGGCTGGAGCGGCAGCAGTCAAAGACTGTAAGAGATTGGGAGCTCCAGGAGTTGTAAGTACTGGTAAAATTACGCATTTGACCTAAYATGTACCCTTGCATTCTCCTCAATTAAAGTTATTAAAAATAAACAAAGCACAGTGGTCCTGCCTSCTGAAATAAGTAGCTTGCGTCTTAGCTCGTTGTATTTCTTGCTAGTGTTTAGGGGAAATCACAGCCACTGCTGGCTGACGGCTTTTGTATTTTTGGTAAATGTAGTTTTTATACTGAAAGTTACAAAGGTCATTGAGCGTGTTAAAAGATCGAGTACGTAAAGATTTGTATATTAATCATTCCATTTATTGAGTTCATTTTATCAGAACTCATAAGGTATCTGTGAGTAAGTTTATGGAAGACAAGAAATGAAGGTGAGGAGAAATGCAGCTTGTTTTGTGATAATCTTTGTAGATTTGATTATCATGGACAAACACACTTCAAGCTGGAAAACTCTACCGCYGAAATTGGATTGAAATTGCAGAATCATTTGTACTAGCTGTTGGGCATCTCTTAAGGCTTAAAATCTAATAAAAATAAGATGTAAAAACATGGGAGTACAGCTAGCATCAGGTAACATCCGTATTTCAGAGCTATCTGAGGAACGTGTTAGATTTGGAATGCCATTTTCTGTGATTGGGATGTGGATAGATGGAAAAAAGGGGGAGTGGAAGGGTTATGATCCCTTGGATTAAAAAAAAAATGTATGCATATGTGTGCACACAACACACAAGTGTATATATTTGCATTTATTTAGCAAATAACTTGCACCAAGCTAAAAAGGAGGAGAAAAGTTTCAATTACAAAATACTGTCATCTTAGCAAAACAATCTTACAAGCAAAACAGGAGGATATAATGAATTAGAATCGTAGTCACTGAGAGTTAACCGATGCCAGTAAGCCATTGTTAAAAAAAATGATACTCCAAG
This sequence comes from Rhea americana, assembly GCF_003343005.1. Lineage (NCBI taxonomy): Eukaryota > Metazoa > Chordata > Aves > Rheiformes > Rheidae > Rhea > Rhea americana. The sequence continues at coordinate 1,994,352 of NW_028185439.1, forward strand.
GAAAAACAGGCTCTTGATGCCTGCGAATTACACAAGAATCAAAACTACAGCTTTTGAAAAATTGGATTTTGCCAAGCAGTATTCCTAATAATTGCAAAGGTACAGGAATCATGTTTAAACAATAGTGATTATATTGAAGGAAAAACATCAGGACGTTAGACCAGCCATAGCTGGAGAGCCTCATACTGTGCCTCCTGCCCTGTAGCAGATGCTTAGGAGAAACATAGTAGAGTAACTTTCACCAGGGCATCCGTCCTTCCAGCAGGCATCCACCCACACACAGATGTCAGTCGGCCAAGGTTAGGAAAGGAAACGGAGAAATGGAAATACCCTGGCTGTATACATAAGAATGGGCAGCCTTCATCTTCTAGAGCACTTTATTTCCACTTTAAATCAGTCATAAGCACAAGAAGGTTAGTGTCACTCTTGGTTTCTTCCCAGTGTTACAACAACTGAGCCACATCATCATTTTTAGCGTATTCGTCCTGACAGCAGCCATGTGTGAACAGCGAGCGAGTTTTTCAGCAGAAGCTGAGGCACAGTTGTGTGTTTGGCACAGGTGACAGAGAAGGTTAAAGGAAGGGGTTTAAACTTGAATTCCCCAGTTTCCAGGCTAAAGAACTATTTCCATGATGATCTTTTCCCGCTTGTATCAATAACCTCTTCTAATTCATTCAGCCCAGACACCTAAATAAGGTTACCCATGTATACGTATTATATGTCATTATATAGTTTATTTATAACACAGTTGTTCCACACACACACACACACACACACACACACACACACACACACACACCGGGAAACTTGCTTCAATCTTAATTCAGTTGAAGTCAGAAAAGCTTTCAGATAAAAATGCAAGCTCCCCACCCCTATGAAATTTGTCTAATTTTTGGCTCGCCTGCTGTTCTGTTTAGGATAGCATGAGGATGGAGTTACTTTCCTCTAAAATGTCTAGCAGCAGATGAGTGGTCATAGAACACTTAATTGCAGAGATGTGTTTAATAATTCATTTTCCTCAAACCTGTACGTAACTAACTGTTTCAGAGAACAGTATCCGCAAGAACAGTAGCAGCAGTATGATTGTCAGTTTCTGAATTAAAATTTTTGGGTGAAATATTTGATTTGGTTAAAAAAAAAAAAAAAAAGGAGGAAAGAAAAAGCATTAGGAGCATTAGGATTCAATTTCATATTCCTGTTTATTTAAAAGAACCATCCAGGGATGTGTCTGTAAAATAGATTATATTTGTTCAGATGTAAGATAGCTCACGAGCATAATTATGTTTGCACATACTACATTTAAGACACTTGAAAATTTTTGGGTTATTATAAAATTATTACAAAGTATCTTTTATGTGACTAGTCTATGGTTAATCTGTAGCAAATACAAGGATCTGAGCTAAATATACCTGACCCAGCATTGCTTTTCAAGGTGGTGGCTGATAGTCAAGCCAGATAGTGCAGGTCATCTATTCCTGTAAAAGACCGCGGTTCCCATAACGGAGACCTGGCCAAGCTAGAGGGGGGGAGGCTGTACCCCTGTACCTCAATCTCAAGGAATTTCTTGTGAAGGAGACTTTTGTGCTGAGGAGGGTCTTAGGTGCAGGTCTTTGGTTCATGGGAAAAGCTGTGCAGTCTACAGACCATGGCATCCTACGTTGAAGTGACTCATAAAGAAACAAAAACCTGGAATGTTACCATTCATGGTAGTGCATATTTGAAAATGGCTACTGAGGTGGCTTACTCACTAAAAACAATTGTTTTGCAACAAGCAATTTGTCTAGAATAGCACAGAACAGCAGTGTTTTTATATATAAAATATGAGTAAGAGAGATGCTTCATCATTGGCCGTCTCTTACTCCAAGTTGGTCAGCAGGAAGGATATGTAGGTAGCACTCATACATCAGCGTTTCTGCCTCCAGGACGTCAGGAATCCCTCCCAAATCCTTCATGTTCRCTTTGTCTAGTGGGGATACTCTTGCTGTCTATTGTACACCTAATTTGTCTGCCTATACTCATCTCTCTGGCTTCTGTACTCATGTTCTTATGGAGCTCTTCAAATGTAATTTGAGAGAGTGTTTTTTTGAAGACTTCGTACACCCTAGCTCAGCCTCAGGACTCTGCGTAAGCCTGCCGGGATCTTCCCATGTACTGAAGTAGACTCTTTGTACCTAAATCTCTGCTAGAGTCTCTTCTACACTGTAAGACCCTCCATGTGGTTCACTTCTTGGGATTACCTGGAAGTCTATGCTTGCCCAGCAAGTGAATTTTTCAGTACTATCAACTATGAAATGGAAAGTCTTTTTATTCTGAAATGTAGAAGGAAAAAAAACGTTTCTCAGTGGAGGCCATGTCTGAGCAAGTTGTTATCTTTTAGCCCCTAGCTGTATAAGATGGAGACAGCTTCTCTCACTTGTCAGAAAATCCTCTGTTTTTCACAGTCTTCCTGCTCAGAGAACGACAGCAGTGTAGTTCTCATAAGCTCTGTAGAAAAATTTAGTTTTGAGCAACAACTAGGCATGAAAAATTTCAAGTAAGGTGAAGGTTCTCCATGTTGTAATACCTAAAGATTATGAGTAAATAATAAAGATTATGATTAAATAGAAATGACTATAGCAGTCCCTTCTCCTTCCACTTCCAGTGTAGCAGGAAACTTGCTACTTGATTGTGCTGTGGAAAGCAAGAGCTACTTCAGAGGCCTGAACATACTACAGGGACCCACTCCTTGAAGAAAAGAGGCCAGTGTTAAACTGGAGTTGTTACTGCTTGTGATGGAGAAAGCAAGGATGGTTTGTGGTGGGAAGCCAGCTGTCCAACACTTCTCAGGCTGTCACCCAAGACTTGCTCAACAGGTTCTCTCTCAAGCTAATATTTGACAGATTTGTCTTTAGTACACCATCAGGCTTTTTGTTGGAGGCTTGGGTAGAGGGAGGGGACCTTCAGCTATTCATGGTCCTCAGGTTATCAGGGAAAGGACAGATTTGCACTTTAAAAGATGCTTCAAATCCTTGTATTTGTAGTTTGTTTGAACAACAGGTAGAGTAGACTTCAAACTTGGCATGTACATAATCTTCTGCAGAGATTCTGGTCACAGTGAACTTTAGGAAGAGGGGGAAGAAAGAAAAATGGCTAGGTTACAGATTAAATATTGTATATTAAACGTTTTCAGTACGTCTTTCTTATTCTCTGGCTGTGTTTCCAGGACTACCCTAAGAGTGCACACATTCAAAACAGGTTAAAAAAGMCTGCTTGGACCATTACGTGGTCTTATCCCTGGTTACTAGAGTGGTAGCTGCTCCTTCAGAGGTGGCTGTAACGATGTGACCTACATCAGCATCCTGTGGTGATGGAATTATAGAAGTGGTGTTGGAGGAGAGCTGTGGAGGGCATCTACTCCCCCTAATGTGAATTTATGACAGACGCCACGAATCCCATCAACAGTCTGTGACGTTTTTGCTAGCTGTTACTCAGATAAGTTTTGAGAGTTGCTATAACGGTTACTAGTAGGTATAAAAATATTTGCCCGTGTCTTTCTCTATTGTCCTGGGGTCAGTGTTTCAGGATTTTAGGTTTGCTTAATTAGTGGTTTACTTCCTTTTAAAACTAAGGCATGCAAACGTTTTAAATTGGTTTGTAGAAATTCCCTTTCCTAAACTGTCTGAGAATTTGGTTTATATACAAATATACCTTTGTGACCAGGCCCTGTGGATTTAGATGGTTTTCAGAAATCGGCATTGCTCAATTAAATGTGCAAGGGGAAACATTCATTACAACAATGTAAATTCAAGCTGAACAAAGCAGCAGGTTTTTCAGATTTTTTTTAGGTGTTGCTCCCTGTGAGTGTTCAGTTTCCTTTTGTTCTGTTTTTAATAGTATTGATTTTTTTTCAATGTAAAAAAGTAAAGCAAGTCTTCAGCATACAAGCTGGTGAGTAGGTGTACAATGAGAGATATAATTTCATTGTATTCTTCAAGGACAAAGTTTTGGACTCTGCTGCATTTGTCACTTGATAAATTTACACTATTTTACTAAGATCACAGAGTAAGTAACAGAAAATCAAAAGAACAAATCAGCTCCAGAAATGCAATACAAGACATCAGCTCAGCACACTGCATTGCAAAACAGTCAATCACACTGCAATCACTAGCTACGTGAACAGTAAATTAACATTTCACTGGGATAGATGAGAAGTGAATAAACGCAGATGTATGTAAATATAAACTAAGTAGAAATAGGCATGATTATAGATGAGTAAATATGTGAAATCAGTGTCAGTTAAGCAAGCACAGTTAATAATTGCTTACTGCTAATGTCAGGACAATGTGCCAAAGACTGCAGATAGGCAGCCATCGTGCCTTGAAAGGCTTTTCCTGGGATTTAAACTGATACTCTTTTAGTCCTTGGAAGTCCCTTCACCAAAATGGCAAAATTCCGTACTGTTGCTTGAATAGTTTAATGGACTGTGTGTGTGTGATGAATTTCTGTAGTCAGGTCAAGTCAATGTTTTTTCTTCAGAAGCTTGTTGAGGACAGACCGTGTGTATCTGCGTGTGTGTGAACAGCACTGATCCTGGTAGATTCGTCTGCCTTCTGGGGATGATGTGGGGTATGCAGCAGTAACAGCAGTCCAGACTTACAGCTTAGCATCTCTTGGGCTCTGCAGTGGTGCATGCTCTGGATGCTTGCAGTCAGCATAACCCCGCTGGTGGGCTCCCCAGCATGACTTCGCCATCTGCGTTGAGTATTTGATGTTGCACATTTTGCAGAGCTCTGTTATCTGTCAGCTTTGAAGCTTGAGATCACATCCCAGCAGCACCTCCATATTAAGATTGTCATTAGCTATCTCCAGGGGTCGTTGCTTCTCTGCGTGGCAGTGACTGGTCTGCCCTCATCCTCAGTGTGGACGTGGCTTGTGTTGTCTTGTGTGGGAACAGAGAAGCATCTTGGGTAGCCTGTAGTCCTGCCATATTAGTCTGTCCACTCACTGGAGGACGGCAGAGGTTGGCCTTTTGACTTTGTAAAGATTGCAATTAAAGTAAATCATTTGGCTTGGCCGGTCTTGAATGAAGTATCAAGTGATGCTACGCCAGAGTGGCTAGACTGTGGGAACAGCGAGTTTTGGCATGAGCAGTTAGTGTATGCTAAAACAGAGGATGAAGTTGGGTTTAAGGAGGTCCCATAGTTTTTTAAAAAAATTTTCAAGATTGCTGTCCAAGTGCAAAGCTGCACTTCACAACTCTAGGTTGTGATACATTAGGTGAACTCTAGGTGATACGTTAGGTTTCTGGGGCCAAAAGAGAGGTTCCATATTCCTCTGCCACACCTCCACCCACGTGCCTCTGCACCCTCACCTTGAGCCACGTCCAGTCTGGTCCTGCACTGATGCAGGAACAACAGGAAAAAAGGCTCTCTGCCAGGTTATGGGCCTGAATGGGCTCTATGAAGGCTCTGGCAAGCTCCAAGTTGTTTGTAGGGGTGCAGATGCATGAGGCGGAGGCAGGTGAGGGAGAAACGCCTGGGAGAGGGAGCCTGGAGAGACAGGCCTCCTTCCCTCTTTCAGAAGCAGCACACTTCCAGGGCAGCTCAGCTGGGATGTGTACCATAGCGTTTTAATCACAGGAGGTTCGTCTGAAAATGAGGAAGAACTTCTTCACTGTGAGAGTGACAGAGTACTGGAGCAGGTTGCCCAGAGAGGTGGTGGAGTCCCTTCCCTGGAGATACTCAAAACCTGTCTGGATGAGATTCTATCTAACGTGATCTAGGTGATCCAACTTGATCGAGGGGGTTGGACTAGATGATCTCCAGAGGTCCCTTCCAACCTCAACCATTCTGTGATTCTGTGTAATCTCCCATATATTGGGAAAACATATTTAATGTTTGTCTTGTTTCTTAGAGCAGCACGTTGCCAATTCTGGAGCCAGAATGGCTTAAACCACTTTGGGACCCTCCCTTGCAGGCTCTGCAGACTGGGCAGCTGTGACCCTACCCGCTGTTGCTGGAGGGGCTGCAGCTGTGTGCGCGGAGGGGCGGCCGGCCCCGAGGGCTGCGTGTGCAGCGGTGCAGGAGCAGGCGCTGGCCTTGCCGCTCCAAGCGCCGTTGGGGCGGCTCTGCTCCGAGGAGGAGGCAGCCGCACAGCTGGGAAGCACCAGGCCCTGTCCTGCCTGAGGGATGTASTGGAGCTGAACTGATACACGCAGGGAAAATGCACTGTTCGTTCCTGCCTGGCCTTCCACAAGCCATGCCCCGCTCGAATGAATTTTGTGTCTGTGCTAGAGTAGCTGCTGGGATTTACGGTTACTGGAGGTGGGGAGATACCTTCTCCCTCTGTGCATCTTCTTGATGAGCTCCTGAGCTGCAGGAACACATGTGATAGGTAACTGAAATAAATGATAAGCACGCAGGACCGGCTGGGACTTGCAGGGTTGCTACATCCATATCCCTGCTAGATCATAGGAAAGACCTATGGGATCTCTTCCATAGGTAGAGATCTACCATGCAGGTTTAAAGACCTCCCCCTATCTTCCAAGGATGCACTTGTGGGGTGGTCCAGACTCTGAAGACGAGAAACCACCACCTCATCCAGCTTCACTGAGGCCACTTGGTTCAGCATGTAGTGGGGCTCGAACGGGTCTCTCCATCTCCCGTGGGGTGCAGGCAGGTAGGGCTTTCTCCACCCTTGCTGGGAGTCTCTGCGCCGTTTCTGGGTCGGGTTTATCTTTGTTTGAAATGATTCATCCAGATTGTGTGCAGTACTTGAGACGTGGCCTTCTCACGACCTGTGCGCTGGATGACATCACGGTGGACTTGGTTAACTCCGTGTGTGTGTGTTCGAATGTTTTACTGCTTTATAGGGCTAAAAGTTTGTCAAACACTTTTTAATAGGACAAAGCAGTGTTTCAAAACTGCCCTTGAATCAAACATCATAAAATCCTGCTGGACAGCTGTTACGCAAGAAAAATGTAAGCGTTACTGCTTAACCTGGATGCCTAATTACGTAGCTCCAAGTCTGTCATGTAAATCCGGAAGACACAAGTGTACTTCCATGAAACTTCTTTTATTGATTATTAAGCTGTTGCATGATTTTTGTCATTTTTGCTGAGTCTCTCACATCTGAATGTCACTTTGGTTTCTTTGCTGACTTTTCTTTTTAGTGATTACTTTCTTACGACACGTAAGCCAGCCTGCACAGGTTTCCAGATGCTTAAATGCCATAGCATTTTTATGTAGATCCGCATCTAAAATTAAATTAAAGGTTCTTAACTATGCACTTAAAATTGTATCTGTTAATTTTGACCAGAATCTTAACAGCTTCCAGGAAAACTAATGCTAACATATGATACATTGTGTAGATTAGGTGTGTCAGCTGTTCTGTAATTTCCAGTGTTATGACCATGTTATGAACCTGCAAAAATCCATTTATTAAAAAAATAAACCATAAAAATGGTTCCAAATTGTCACGTACCTGATCAAATGCACAGGGGGCTGGGGGGAGGCCTCTGTTGCCCTCATTTACTGAAAAGCCAGATGGACATTATTCATTTCTGGAAAAAAAGGTATTCAAGCAGAAACTGTGCTTGTCATGTTGCAGTCTGTGCTGAATTTGTGTGGCCAGGGCCATTCAACCTGGATTTGTAGTATGAACGCCAATTATCTTATAATTTAAATTAACATGACACTTTCCTCGCTTGTCTGGTGTTGTGTCCTCATGGGGGTGATCTGGTTATTTTTCCAGGCAAGCCAACGTTTATGAAAGCTCCTGAAGATCAGATTGGGATTTCTGGAGGAGTGGCCTCTTTTGTGTGTCAGGCAACAGGAGAGCCCAAACCTCGCATCACATGGATGAAGAAGGGGAAGAAAGTCAGTTCTCAGCGGTTTGAGGTAATTGTATTAAAAAAAAAAATGGAAACCAATCTAATGCCCCTAGAGCTTTAGAAGAGCAAAAGAAAGTTTCCTCTGCTGCAGCGGTGCGATCGGTAGAGCAGGCGTTGCCCTTGGCAAGCATAACTGTGGGTGCACCTGTGGAGTTCCTTCTTTGGGTGGGGGCCTGGGACTTGCACCCAGTGGGATGGTGGAGAAGTTGGAACTAGGTAAATTCTTCGCTTTCACTGTGGAAACAGATATGGCRCCTCCTTGGCCTACTGCCCCTAGCAAAATTCAAAACTGGGATGCCTTAACACCAGCAGAAAGCTTTCCAGGCGAGGGTTACTGCCGTCTTTCCCAGAACCATGCTTGGAAGGGGAATGATGAAGTCCTGTCAAGGGGTGATTTGACTTTGTTGTGGACTAAAACCTGGGAAAAAAGAAAGAGCTGGTATCAAAAATGCTTTTGAAAAAGTGTCTAATTTGGTTCATATTTTAAGTGGCAAATGCACTTGCAATTACTTTCACCACCTTTTTCCTTGCTTTCCTTTTCGGAGTTGGATTCTTTTCTCTAACACTGCCCTTGGAAATGTGACCCTTCTACCACCCTGCCATCTTTCTTCTAATCCCCTCTCTTTGATGTTTTTGCTTTTTTAACTAGAACTCAGATGACTTTTTTGCCCAGAATGGATTGATTCAAATCATGAATTTTAATCATGATTTTATATGTGAGCAGGAAACCTTAATTAAAGTAATCAATTTCAATCTTGTTTTACATTGGTATTTTTCCCTAATAAAGGTTAAGTTTCATTGTWTGTAACCATTTAAACATGCTGATTTATAAGTAAATATAACCTTTATAGAGAATTTGGTACTTACTCTGCTGACCAGAAAGATATGTGATATTATATGTATTTATATGAGCAATTTTGTACCTTTATTCACATCAAATTTGACACAGAACTGGGACATTTTTATTGTTTTAGGAGATAGTGAATAATACATTTTTTTTTTTTGCCAGGTGATTATTAATTTTACCTTGTAATTAGACTAGTCCCTATTTGGAGGAAAATTGGAATTCAGTTAAAATGAAAAAATTCAATAAACAAATTTGACTTACACATGCTGAGTTGTTACATAAAAGAAGTATCCATAGTTAGCAAATTGAACAGTGTTTCTGGTCTCAATTTCTGTCAGGTCATTAATGGTTGTAGCTCCCTTCGTCTCACACGGAGTGTTTATTCAAAGGATAGAAGGGGAAAATGAGCTTTTCTGCTGTTTCATGTCTTAGCTTTTCATTAACTGTCATTGAACTGAATTAGTTGAACTGAWTGAGCTAAAGAAAATTTTCTCTCTGCATCTGACTCTGTTATCTTTTAAAATTTGGTGGTAGCCTTGTGTTATGGGAAGATTACAGTAAGTTTAACATTTTGTCACAATTTCAAAATTAATTTCAAAACCAATGTTATTTAAAATTACTTTCATTTCTTAAAATTCATTACAGTGATGTTCACCTTTCTGTGTCCTGTCTGCTATTTCTTGACCCCAAATTAGGATTTTCTGCAATCCGTTTATATTACATTCAGCAGAAGGGTTATTCCTTCCAGTGTGAAAAATACCTGATTTTCAGTGCTCTCAGTTACCTTTTCACTTTTTCCTATTTCTCCTTCCTGTGTCCTGTCCCTGCAGAGTCTTGTGGTGCATGTTGTTTTTTTTCTTTCCTGTTCTCACGCCTTCGCGCTGTGAGAAGCACCCCTAACCTAGCTTCCGAAAATAGGGTCTGACTTGGGCAGGGAAATAACGCGGGTCCTCGGCTGGACGCGCGCCCYTGGAACGGAGCACAGTTAGCTTAAGTGGCCGAGTGACAGGAGAGGACTTGTGCCTTTCTCTCAGGTGTTGCCACCGTCTGCAGTTCGGTTGATATTTCCAGCATTTGCTATAGTCACTGGTWGGAGAAGGGTGAGTTTGGCATTAGCAGTGGCCTGCGGCTGTGCCCTTACAGACTCGCCAYTTAGGAATAGCTTGCAGTGATGCAGCAGTAAGCTAACACGTTCCTCTTCCTTCTCTTTAAAAATTAGAGTAATGCATGTTCCAGCTTAGCAGGATGGAAAGGCAGTGATTTATTAAGGACCTTATTTATTACGCTGGGGAAGGAATCGTAATTATATCATTGTTGATCAGAGATTGCACAGTACCTGATGCTGAAGGGCATTAAAACCCCTCGCTTTCTGCTGAAGTTAGCATGCGCTGAAGGTGTTCAGGGTGTTGCTCTAGTTTTGTTACTATTTTCCTTGTAATCCCACAGGGGTACATCATTCTGCTCTTCTGTCAAGGTGAAAGTTGGCACTAAATTGCTGTCTGTGTGATTAGTAAAACCATTAGTGCAAATATGGCTCAGATGTTTTAAATCATCAGATCCACATCTTTATTACCAAGTTGATAATTTGTCAACCTTAATTGATTCATAAAGAACCTCGTTGGATCTTCATTTGTTCTGGCCTCCTAAGAGGACAAGTACGTTCGTGACCCTGATTTTTGCATTTCTGGACTTGGAACACTTGACTAGTTGCATGGTATTTTGCAGCTTACGAGGCTTTTTATTTTGTTTTATTTTTAACCCTTGGGGTTTTTTTGACTTTCAGTTTTGTTGCAGTAGATATCAATAAAAAACTACTTTCTTTTTCTTGTTGAAGGTTATTGAGTTTGATGATGGGTCAGGATCAGTCCTGCGGATTCAGCCTCTGCGTGTTCATCGAGATGAAGCTATCTATGAGTGCACAGCAACCAACAGTGTTGGGGAGATAAACACGAGTGCCAAATTAACAGTGCTAGAAGGTAAGTGAGAAGTTTTTTCATGTTTTTAGGTAGCAGAAGACATGGCTTTTGGCTTTGATAGCTACATGTTGGTGTGGTGATCTTAAATGACATGGTGATGTTCTAGATTGTTTGGAAAAGTCGCATCCTTCTAGTATCATTTGCTTTAATTTCTTTTACTGATAGAAGCTTTTATTTTTCAGACAGTCGGAAGCAGAAGGGATTGCAGATTCTGAATTTTCCTTTAAGTGCGTTAGTTAAATTATCCAATTGAGGTGTGTCACCTCTACCTTGGAGGCCTAGCTCTGTCTGCTTTGATATAATACCTRTCTTCAGGGTATCTGAGAATTACATCTGACAGTCAAAAACTTAATCTATGTTGCTGCACCTTCTGGATTAAATCAGCACAGTTCTCTTTGAATACATTTTCAGGTTAGTCTTCAGATTTTGAGTTTGATGTAGAGTTTAACTGGGTTTACTTTTCACAGCAGTTACAATTTGTTCTGTTTCTCCTCTTCAAGAAGGAATAGATTATTTTGATCCTTGTCTGCTATATGGTTTGGTTTTAATCTGCTTGCTGTGGTTTTCTTTCTTTTTTTTCCTCCCCCCCAAATGGATGTTCATTGGAAAAACTGTGTATTAGAGTAAAAAAAAAAAAAAAAAAAAAAAAAGAGAGAGAGAGAGAGAGAGAGCTTGTGATCATTTGATTTTTTTTGTTTATACTAGATTGTCAGAATTATTGTCTGCTTTTAAAGCAGTGGTTCTTTTTTCTTTTAGTGCATTGATGTGTTGTAGTATTTGTTTATATCTAGGATTTTGTAAGTGCACTGAGATGTTAAAAATGCATGGTATTTGGCTGAATAGATTTTTTTTTTCCTTGCATTTCCTAAGACAAGCAGGAAAAGGCTTTAACAAATTGTTTGGTCTATATGGATTGATGGAGAAACTTTTGACTAATGAAAAGAATAGACTGGAAAGTGTTTATTGCTGTATGATTTGAATCATCAAATTCAGGTGAAGTTTTCCTGTTCCTTATGGCCAGCAGTGGCAGAGGAGACAGGTTATCYAGCGGTTACTGTGCCAGCCATGCATGCATGAAGCCATTTGTTCTTCTGGTGCGCCACATTTTTCTCCAGATAAGTTACTTCTTGTACCTAGTTCCCCCTTTCCCATTTTAAAAATGGAGATAATCATATTTTCCTCTCTRGTATGTGATGACAAATACATTAAACTGCTATAATGTGCTCAGGCACTGTGGCAATGGGAACGATAGAAGTCATTCAGCACTTGATGTGACTGTGTATCTTGTTTCTGGAGGTTGAGCATCTTAGAGGGGCATCTTGCTCCTTACAGTGGTATTGTTAAGAGACGGATAACAGGTGCTATAGACCTGAAAATTACTAGATAAGAGAAACAGGTCCTTTTGCCAGCATTTCTTACCTCTCCAGCTGTGTCTACGCGTACRTAAAGCTCAGTGGAGCTCTTTCAGCAGTTTACTTGCAGATCTGCGTTTAAATGGTTCTTTCAACTGGATTTCTGTGATACTGGATACTTGAATACCCAACTGCTGCAAGCACATTCCTGTTTCCTTTGGCTGCGGTTGCCTTTAGATATCTTACAGATGTATGTACATGCGCAYACATGCTCATTTTTTATTTGCTCTTTGTTAATTTTCAAAGGCCCGTAGAGACCTGCATTTCATAAAGGAGCACAACAGTATTTCTCAGCTCTGTGGAGTTTACACTGGGCTCYTGGTGAGGTAAAACTTGCAGACCACATAAATAGGGAACATCAGGAAACACCAGAGAAAGGAAAAGATGTACACACTGCTCATGAAGCACAGAAGCAAAAGTCACTATCACACAGATACCAAATATGCTTCTCTACTTGGAATCCTCCTTTAATCCTGAGTAATGCTAATTTAACATGGTCCCATAAAGCCAAAAACAATCYGCAGGTTGGGGGCTACATTTTCCTCTCTAACTGAGAAGCATCAAACCCATGCTGGGTGTTCTCATAACAATAAAATTAAGAAACATATGCTGTATAATAGTTCATATATGCTTATGTATTTAGAGTTGTGAGCTTGCATACACATACGGAGGAAGAGGTGCGTGTGCCTTTTGTGATGGCTTACCTGATGAAGCAGGTGAGCTCTGTTATGATGCATCTATATTAAGAAAATGTGTTTTTTTATATCTCTTTTGAGACTTTCTCTGGACAAGTTCTTGTTTTTCAGCCATGCCATCTGATTGCTCTGTGTTGTCCGCCRCCTTTCGTTGTATCAAATGGCAGTTGTGGCCATAGAGTATACTGTTTCTGCATTTGGCGAGTGTGARTTCTTTGTGTGATTAGTATTCCTTCCCTTGCCTATGTATTGGCAAAGTCTGTGGCCTGGTTGTGCTTGTGTTTAAATGGTCTTGACTGTCTCCCAAAGACTAGTGTTAGTGTCGCACATCTCTGTTACGCCGTGAATTTTCCTAATGTGAATTTTTAGAAGTATTTGGAAATGACACATTTCATGYGAAAGAATGATAACCTCAAGGCAGTCAGTTGGGATTGGGTTTTCCCTTTGCTTCTGGGGTTAAAGCAATTTCTGTAATTGCTCTCAGGTGGCAGTTTGAATGGTGCAGACGTTCTGCACTTCCTTTCAAGAATTTTGCTAATGTAGTGGTCCCTGGTGCATGGCAAAACCCTATCACAGACATCCTCGTGGTTACATGCTGCTAAATACACAGCACATTGATTTTTACCTTAAAAATCCTTTATAACAATAAGTTTTAATGCTGCTTCACAATTTGCTCTGTAGAACATAGGCCTTCATGTTAAATCCTGAAGTCACAGTCAGGATTTAGCGGGCTATTACAGGATGTCTTTGTAGCTAACTAATCTGGAGCTTTATTTTATTTAGATTTCTGCTATGTTTTATAGATCAGAGGCAGATAATCCTTTCTAATTGCCAACTTACTCCATTCTGAATGTTAAGAGAGAAGCAYGAGTCCAGTCTCCTGGAGGAATCGGGGATTCTCACATAAGCGAATCTCTCTTAACAGTTCAGTCCCCTCCCATCCCTTTCTTTCTCTTGCTCCCATGTCTCTCATTTTTTTCCTTCTAACTACAAATCCTGTTGTGACCAAACTATGTATATTTAGTGGAAATATATACATAACTGGAAATTATTTCTCCTGGTGATAGCAGGAGAAGTAGATGTGCATGTACCTCCTCTTCTCATTTCTCCTGGGTAGCTGATAAGCTGAATTATGTATGAGTCATATTGAACATTTCTATCTTTTTTCCAATTACGACCTGAAGCAGCACAGAAGTGCATTCCTGCCTGCCTGGCAGAAGAGGAAAGCAATGCGAAGAGGGGAGGGCTAGAATCAATAAGTTGACACACATTCCCAAGGAAAGCCTCAGGGACAGTTAGTGGCACTAACAAATTAATAAATATATTATTCAGTTGTAATGTTCAGAATTACTGAGCTTTTTAAACAGGGAGATTATATGAAATGTGAGCAGGAAGCATGCGAGCGCGGAAGGATGTGGCAGCAGGCTGGGTGCAGGGGTCTCTACGTAATGGCCTTCCACAAACYCCCTGTGCGTTCAGCACCGCGGCTCTGTTAGCACAGGTGACAGTGATGGTGCTGGTCTCTAGTTGCTCGTATGCTGAAGTCTACATCCCATCTGTGTCCCTGGCAGATGCCGCTGAGCAGGAAGAAAGAGAARAGCAGTGCCAAGTCTTCTGGGGGGCTAATCGTTCCTGCAGCGAAGGGAGCAGGCTCAGATACATGTGGTGTTTTGTCTGGCCCTTCTCCTAGGACTTCGCAATGTGGACCTTCAGATACAGTTTTGATCTGCAGTACTGGGAAACTGTTTAATGCAACTGGTTCTTTAATGCCTTATGAACGATCTTTTTTACTCCCCACCAACCTAGAGCATGCAGTCATATCTAAGTGGCACTGAATGTATTTAGAGTTTCATTTTCCTTTGTTTTTAAGTCGGTTAAATGAAAATGGAAATATCATCTCCTGTTTCCATTTCCAGCACAGGTCTACACAAATCCCTTATGCCCTGTATCCCAGCCTCCTAATCATGCAGCACRTAGTTATCTGCCAGGAGAGTGCTGCCAGGCTCTGCTGGAGAGCAGCTCCCGGCAAAGAGGACAGCCAGGAGAGCCGTTACGGGGCTGTCCGTGTGGTGGGCTTCAGTCTCAAGKCAGCCCAGCAAGTTAAGTTTTACCAGCTGGTGTTACACTGTCAGGTGTCAGGGAAGTTTTGGTGCATTTCAGCAGGGCCCTAGAAAGTTCTCAAGCACAGCAGGTGTCCCTGGGTGGGGAGCACCTCCACCTTAGCATCATTTGCTGATTACTGAACCATGTCATGAGTTTAATTTCTTTCACCATCTGCCAGCTACATTCCAGTTCCTGGAGTTACCCTGTTTGAAATGCTGTAAATAATAAACATTTGACTGTTACAAATGATTTCTGCAGAGAGCTAGATCTCTGAAGGCCTGAAACAATACATCCTTTTTGTAAACACTCTTCTAAAAGCGATTTTGTCATTGCAACAGTAAACAGAAGTTAGCTATGTTTAATCCTTATTTATGCATGGTTAGTTACAAAAGGATCAGTAGGATCATTGTACTTCGGCATGTTTGTCTTCATTGCTTTCACATCTTTTTGCCAGGAAGAATTTTTAGCAATATGTTATGAAATCAAGTGATTAGGGGAGGGAAATTGGATCCAGGTAGGTATATTCATTCTGACTCTGTTAAATGAACTCAGCCTCCCCAATGTACYCTGCTGCTCCTGGTATTGAAAGTACTTTCTTCATGTCTCTGGTCAGGAGAGGACAACTCTTCCTTCTATGTGCTCTGTGGTTGTTGCCTGTTCTGACTTCATTTGTTTTTTTCCCTGGGAAGACTTCTGTGACAGCAGAGATCCTACTCTGTTCTTCGCTGTCCATGCAGGTTGACTGATGTGGTGCTTTGCCTCTCYGTGGGAGAGGTAGTTAAAGCTCCTCTGTAGCTATTACCTTTCCAATGCAGTGCCATGAGCCTCTGCATACTCCATTGCTTAGGGAATGTCCTAAAGTATAGTGATGCACAGAGAAACAAAGAAACCTGGGAGCATTTGCTTTGTGCTAGATGATGGCCATGTCCTATGCTTGTTAGAAAAGAAGATGTTAAGCCACTCGCAGTGGCCTGATGGAAATGTTTAGAGTGTCACATAGACGAGTGTAAATCCCAGCTCACACGGAAGATGTTGCTATTAAGGTGTAAGGTGCATTCACAAGGAAAGTGTGTGTTATGCTACTCAGCAGCAGGCTGCCTAATATTGCTTTGGTAAGTTAGTTGAGGAGCCCTGTTCTGCTGCTAAGAAACCTATCCRTTACTCAGGCACTAAACAGTGGCTAGAAATCTTCTAGAAAGTTCAGGGGGGATATAGGTTTTCTCTTGGTGTCACGACATGCAGAAGATTGAGCAGAAGTGACCATCTGTTTGAATTAGACCAAGAGAAGTCACAGACTGTTTTTTTTTTTGCATCACCGTTATGTTCCGTGCTGCTCTGAAAGGCTTGTGTTTCAGCTGTTTAGTCTTTGGTGTCTCTAGAGTACCCATCTTCTCAATCTAGGTGTGAATCACTACATTCTCTTTATTTTTACGTATTTATTTTGTTTAAGATCAGATTAAATGAGAACAGTTGTGTTACTCTGACAGTTGATTTTATATAATATTTAACAAGAATGGKTTTTTTGGCTGTGAATGCGAGACAATTAGGAAGAAATCTTCTCAGCTGAATAAAAGTTTAGTGTTGTTGGTCTCTCCTCCAAAYAGGACAGTCAGCAGATCTGTAGAACTTATCAGACCCGAATGCCATAATTTCAGTTTCTTATCTCTGTTTAAATGATTAACTAATGACACATAACCATATAAAGTAGCCATGATAGCAAGTTCCATCAGAAGATTGCCATGCACTAAGGTTAACATCTAGGTTCATTCCACAAGTTTATGAAGCAAGAAATACAACCTTTGAAAAGCTTTATGTGAAATATCACATAAGTAATACCAAGATGAACCCTCTGGAATTGTGCCCTCCCATAAAAACCTTGTGTCTGAAAAGGTACTGACCTCTTAATCTTGAGGACATTTTTATTTTACAGCAAGGGGCTGTTTCTGCATATTGCCTCTCAAATCAGGTCCTGTGAGATTACATCTGTAAGAGGATGGGATGTTGTCACGTTCTTATCGGCAAGCTGATGGCGTCAGTGGTGTTACAACATCCAAAAGCAGCACCCTTGATTCAGGATTCCCAGACAGAAATGAGTGAGCTTTAAGTGGTAAACAAACGAGAAGGAAGTATAATCTTTTAAAGTGACTACAGAATTATACAAAAGCTCTAACTGGGTTGAGTATTGCAAGTACTCAGTAGTTGGAAGCAGTAAGTGTGCAGCTGTATCCTAAGAGACTTCTAAGATCTTGCTGTTTCACACAGTTGATGTACTCCAAATTTATTCAACAGTTTATAAGCACTGACTTTGGTACAGGAAGTCATGTTCAGCTCAAACTCTGTTTGTCTCTGTGAAATAAATTCAAGTGAGAGCGTATATAGCCTTATTATGCAGTGCCTTGGACAAATGTGCTGCTCAGCTTTGGACAAACTTGTACCTAGGAGCATAARGATTTTTCTATTTGTTAAGATGTGAAGTCTTTCTTACTGTGACTGCCTTTGTTCCATTATGAACATTATCTTCTATTACTTTTTAATCTTCATAAACTACTGATSTTGATATCATCTTTAGGAAGTGAAGTCTGAAGGCCAAGATATAGAAGAATAAAAAATGAATCCCTTAATTAGTTTTAAATATTCTGTTTTTCATTTCATCAGAAGTGGTGTTATTCATGTGTTATGGGAAAGATCAATTATACTTAATGAAAGTACTATCTCCATCATTAATAATTCTGTGTTCTTTTATTGTATATCACTTCTAAAGGCTGTAGTCGATACCTTTTCAGTCCTTTTCCCTGTGGGGCATTTCTCTTCTGACTGTTTGCTTGTGACTCTTCTTCCAAGCACCTGTGAATATCTGTCTTACACAGAATCCTTTGGGGTACTGTAACCCCTTGGAATCAGTATTACATGTAAGGATATTCTGTTGATTATAACAGACAGTACAGTATTTCAGCACTTTGATATGTTTAGTAGTCTGAGGCATTCATCAGCCTGTGTTGACCCCTCTGAAGTTCCTGATATACCTTCATCCTTGCAAAAACCAACAGAAAAAGAAATTTTGTCACCTGTAGAAGTTGCCTGCTTGCTGTTTGCTTCATATCCCAAATGCCTCCTGAAGATGCTCGGAAACATGGATACTTACTCAGAGCTTAACTAAGCTTATCTTAGTTATATCAGTAACTTTCTGATAATGTCTACTGTGAAAATTGATAATTGAGCTCAGGGCATTATTTTCCATATTCAGGATGTGGAGACAGGTTACTTCTCACTCTGATACCTTAGATTTCTTGGGAGACTGTTACAGAAACTGTGTCAGGCTTTTCTCCTACTGCTGCTCTTCTATCAACATGTTCAGCGAGGTCTAATAGGTAAATGAGGCACAAACAGATGCGTTTAACTCCCTGGCAGAGATACACTCGTGTAGGCAGATTCCTGCCACGGTTGGGAGGCTGCTCTGTGGGTTGCCATMTCCCAGCTGAGACCAGTGATGGTTGGATGGCTGCTGCTGCGCTGGTGGTCCAGGTTAGATTAAATCGTCTGTGATTTAAACTAATCTGTTTTGACTCCCCGTTGGAACCGAGCATCGGTCCCAGCTGGGAGGCAGCAACCAGGAGCACTGCCTTCCAGTCCCGTTCACAGGGCAGGGCGGCTGCCGTGCCAGCCTGCCCCGACCGCCCTGGCCGCAAAGGGGTTTGAAAGCTTGGACGGGGCACTGTTACCTGGGACTGGGGTTTCGGTGGTGCGGATAGAGAGTAAAGTAGCTTTGGTCTCAGCCAAGGTTTCTGGATGTGCAATAGCTGATGTCCTAATCTGTACCAGCAAGTGCCCAGATGAGTACTCCTAGTGATCCTAGTGATCTTATTCTATACCTTTTCCTAATTTACTTTTATTTTTATTTTTTTCCAAAAAAGGCTTCTCTGCGTTTCTCTAATGCCTCCAGGTCTGTCATGTCTTCTCATGTTTCCATGCAATGCACGCCAGGCTTATAGGAAAAATTCTTAGTATTTCTTTTGTTCATTCCAATTATTTCTTTCACTTAAGGTCATTTGGCTCTTCTTGCATGATTTTTCAGCTGTCCTCTTTATTTAAAACATCTCCACAACATTGTCAGTTTAGTATACACCTTTTGTACAGAGGCTGTTAATGTATCTATTCATTTCAAAACTGGTATTTGAGGAACTTATTGGTAGAGAGCACTACTAAAAAATAATCATGAACAAGAGAATGGAGTTGATTGGCTGATAGTGAGCCCTGATTTGGCTCTCCAGATGTTTATCTGATAATAACTAGGCTGAGGCTGGATCCATTGAATCTCAGATAGTAAATTTGAGTTTGGAGGACTGGCAGCTAGAATAAAATACTTTTATTAATGGACTGTGTATACATGGATTTAGAAATCATTCAGAGGAGGAAAAAAAGGCCATGAAAAACCAAAATTAAAAGTTAATCACTCTCTTAGTTTAAAATGCACTTTAATGGAAATCTTTTTAATTCAGCTGGAACAGACAGACAAGAAGTTAGTTTCTCTACGTGATTTGAGTAGCTTAACTATAAGCCTTGTCAGAATCAAAATTCATGTTGCTCATCAGATTTAAAGTCTACTGTTGCCCATCAGAAGCTAAAATAATACCTCTTTATTATGGTGTTTCCAAAGACTTTTCTTATTGCTGCGTCTCTTTCAAGATAACTGTTCTGAGAGCATCTGTGGAGAAGTGTAGCAACCTGTTATTGACAGATGTGCTCTGTGTAGCTTGTATGTCAATCCTGCTGATAGCTCCTGCTGACTAATAAGGTTAGCTGCTGATACGTATTTGTAGAGTCTTTGAAGTCTGGTAGGTTGTGGAATAGGCTTCTGTAGCAGTTAGAAACCCATTGTTTGAACTATTGGAAATTAATGGGAAGAACTGTTTGATAATGTCATATGGGTTAAGACTGCTTTGGTCCCAAGGAAGAAAGGAAGGGCAACAACAAGGTGTCCTTAGCTCCTTTGGCAAAGTTATCATCTGTATCTGCTTGTAGCAGAGAGAGACTGCTCAAGGTTTAGTGACCTGTTGTCATTTATTTGGTGTGTCACAACTTATATGGGCACTTAAGAAGACATAGCACCATAGTGATCTTCTGTAACTTCTGCAGAAGTGGGAGAATATATATCTACCTAATAGAACTTGAGATTAAGCTCTTAAATGGAAAACGGAGCATGGAGAGTACAGTGTGATAACAATGACCGTAGGGAATAAAATGCTTACAGCTACAAAAGCCTAAATCTCTGCATGCGAGAAAGTTCTTACACAGTCACCTTGGGCTTAATTCTACACCTTATCTTCTTCCTCCCACTAAAAATCACAGCCCCAATTAAATCATTCTTGGAGAAATCAATATTTTAAATTTAAAGCCAGAAAAACAGGAGATGGGAACCTCAATGCATGCTAATGAATATGTAGCAACAACAGCTGTTCAGAAGTTAGGATCTCTGTGCAGGGAGTAGTAGAATCCATCATGTGTTTCTTACCATACCTGTGGAAGAGAGCATTTTACAAGCGTTTCACAAGCACTTAATCTAACTGTCTGTCCTGCAGAAAACACTCTCTCCTGTTGCTGTTTATTGGCCACCTTTTGGTCTTGGACTCAGGTATTGACTGTACAAACCAAAGTTGGTTTTACATGAAGGACTTGCAGTAATGGTCATTCTAACAGCCAGTTTGTGTGTGTTGTGCTTATTTATGAGTCACCAATCTAGTTATCCTTATGCGTCTCATGCTGATCTTTTGTTTGTTTGTTTGTTTTTGKTTTTTTTTTTTCAGTTTGGAGTCAGGAAGGCTCTAAGTTTGTATTGCTTATTAAAATGCAATGCCCGGATGATGAGCAAAAGGAATAATTAGTCCCAATTTCAGATGCAAGGAAGTAATTATATGACCCTTCATTGTTAATTTATTGGAACTGTTAGATGATTAACATATATTCCACTTGTTGCGTTAGAAGTGCGGAGAATCTTTTGAAAAGCATTAATCTCAGTACTAAAACAGCGCCTTCCCTGTAGAGTTTTTAAACTGTTGTTTATTCTTGTGGATATTTCAATCAGATAATAAAGTAGCCACTCTTTCTGGCGCTCTTACCTGCTCAAATTCTTCCTGCCTAGAGCTCCAGAATAGCTTGTTAAAATCCTTTGTCCTAAGGAAAACCAGCAGGAGTGAGGTATAATAAGATCCGTCTTTTCAAGATCGTCTAGCTCCTTGATGAGGCAGGTTGGATGATGCCATGGGAAAACACTGCAATGTATTCATCTGTCATGCTAATCCTTTGCTCTGTTGCTTCAATCCCTTTATCACAACGGTCCAGCCTGGATGAAGTCTTTCCAAGTTCTTGGTGTATGAGTTCACTGAAGAAGTCCAAATGCCAGTCAAGAACTATAACCTTATCCAGTTACAATGTGTGAGTGTTCGCTGTTGTGCTCTTGCTCCAAGCTTGGACTGGGGGAAATTTCCCTCTGATAAGTCTACTTGTCAGCAGAGGATGCAGAGCGTTTTAAATGAAAGTTGCTGCATAAAGCATTACACACAACAGAACTGACGTTATGACCTCTTAGCTGCTCTTAAGACCACTGGGAATGCACTGGAAACATTAAACTGTTAGAGACTGTCTAAGACTTGAGAACCCAAAGTCTTGGGGTTTTTTTGTTTGTTTGTTTGTTTTTTGTTACTACTGCTCCAAAATGGTGCTTAGTTTACGAGAAAGGCAATATTGGAATTTATTTTTTGATGTTTATTGGATTTAGATAATGCCATAATTAGTCACAGTGAGGGGAAAATCCTTGGAGAGAGAATAGATATTGTAGAAATATTTATGAAAATGCATGGACTAAAGACATAGTGATGGTAGCAAAAGATGTGTTAGAGGTAGGTAATGAACTTGGAAATGCACAGTTCAAAATCACAGGATATCCAGTACCAAAAGAGGCAGACACAGAAGATCAGGAGGAACAAAATGAGGCTTTGAGAGTGAGGGAGCAACAGTAGGTCCTTCACTTTGTGCGTCCCAGCAGGGCAGAGTAGCGTATGCCAACAGTGCCACGAGCAGAGGGAACGTTTTCCAAATGGAGCTCTGTGCCTTATGTGCAGTAAACAAGCCAGGCAAAGCAAAGAGCTTGCTGTCCCTTGGAGCCTGTCTGTAAGGGAGGCAGGAATGCCTGGCAAGTACTAATACACTGGGAAGCCTACATATGGTGGAGATCAAAATGATTCACCTGTGACAATGAAAAGATCAGCGGGAAGTCCCCTTGATTGTGTGGGCCATGCACTGTAAGAAGAATGGGTGTTGTCTTCCACCTCCTGCAGTGAGGTTAATTAGCACAACTTTTTTTTCCGTAAAAACATCATTTATTAACATGAGACCTAGCTAGATTATGCATGTAGTCATGTCATCAACAAACCCAGCACGTAAGTTGTTGACTGGGTTGAGGCCAGGTGAAAACACAGTTCTTTACAGATAAGTGATCTGGTTGCTTTATTTTGATGTGAGGTTGTTCCATCAAAAAGTAGCATGGCAAAGAAGCTCTGCTGAAGTTTTACCTTCAGGAAAAATGTGGCCTCATGAAAACACAGCAGTTGTTTTGCCTAGAGGTGGTAGGCTTGATGAGAGTCCCTCTGATTAGCATGTAGCGCACGTCCTAATATCATAACTTCTGCCTGCCTGCCATGTGCTCATGGTCCTGAGGAAGACGTTGCTGCTGATCAGGTGACTGGTATCTAAATGTCAATTTAGCAAAGCAGGACCCTTAAAAGGGAGGGAAAAGGATTCTGAAGGATTCGTGTTTTTTACTAATTAGACACTAAAAGTCATAGAAGTGCTTAAAAAAAAGAAAAAAAAAGAAAAAAAAAAACTTAGCTGTTGCCCCAGGCATGAATTTACTGGCTTTAGTTTGTTGTTCAGTTCGGTTCATTGATCTTGTCACAATTGATGATTCATTAAGTTGTGACTACTGTAGAAATTACAATGCACAGATGTAGCTGTACTGCACATCTGTGTGTTCCCAATGCGCTAATGATTTAAAAATGTGCTTTCTGTCTGACCATCCACTGTGCTTCAAGTGCCAGCTGACATTTCCTATTATTGAGCCATTTGTCGTGGTTGGCAGAGAGAAAGTCTTTTGGTTCCCCTTGTACTTTTTGTTACTTTTATTCATATTTCAAATAGCTGGATTTGAGTGTCCCAGCAGCCTTGGCCGTGCAGAAGGTGAGTTGTGGGATCTAACTCTACCAGCTTTTTCAATGTCACATGTTCCTGGTCTTTGCTTATGGGGTTATTTCCTGCCCTAAGTCTTGAGGAGTATGTTAGGTTCAAAAGCAGGATCTCTGGCTTGTGTAGGATTCTGAATTTTAATTTTTGAAGTTTGACTGAGATGTTGCTGAGTTAGTTCTTAGCTTAATGCTAACACCTTAGTTTATCCCCAGTTTCTCATCCCAGTAAGTTCCAGAACACCTCAAAAACTTGCGTTGTATTGACCTGCTGGAAGGCATCAGCAGCTCAGCAGTCTGCTAAGCTCTAAGACAACTTGAGCATATCTCTGGCCTCCTTCCCTAATTCAGATCCCTATTTAGGCTGGTCCTTATTTGAAATGTGTATTGATCAGAGCACAAATCTGCAGAGCTGCCTGTCCAGTGGAGCATGACTTTTCACTGGCATGGACAAGCTATGCCCACTACTATATCGTAGTGAGGTTATACTGGTGTTGTCTAGTTAATGATTTTCCTTGTGATCATTCTCTAATACCGCTTTCTAGTGCAGACAAACCCTTAGAGTCCTCTTGCTTTCTGGCTTTCAGGGAGTGTCCAGGGAGAGCAGATTGCATCTATTCAAGCACATTCCTGCCAGTGTACCTGGCTCTGTATCGCTTTCCAAATTGATACCATGATAGGTTGTGTGATAAAAGGGTCCATGTCTAGCATCTCTAATATCCTTTATTTTAGGCATACAAATCTTTCTGAAAGCTGGATTATAACACATCTTTAAGAAAAATACACTATCTGATCAAACAAATRCAAAGCAACAGTGAGTCCAGCTTGTTGGTCAGCGTATTCTGATAATTAATAATTGATTCCAGGGCTGAAATTCTGTAATTTCAATTTTGATTCAAGCTCTTTCTGTGACTGAAAACCCTTTTTTCCCCCATTCTCCAAGGTCTCTTCTCTACCTAAGTGTCTGTTAATTCTCTTCAATGAGCTGAACAGATTGAGCTCCGTAAATCCTATAATGGGGCCTGTTTTCTAGTTCCTGACTTGCTATTGTTGCTCATGTTTGWATTCTCTGTGCTGTTTCTGTGCTGCTCTGGAAATGTATGTGTTAACAGTTCACACTGATCAGTCCCACTGTATCTTTTCCAGGGGCCAGCCCTGGATACCAGGGAAGCGTGTAAGGACAGAGCATGCTTACGGTGACACTTCCCCTGAGTGCTTCCCCCCTTCTCTAGCCTCTGCGTATGTGTGGCAGAGGAATTCTTGAACCAGAAAAGGCAGTTTTAGTCAACTAATGGACAAAGAACCCAGTTTCTTTTGAGCATAAACTTTTAGCATACAAAATATCCCATAGCAAGGAGTTTCCCAGTTTAACTTTTTGTTTTGTGGAAAAAATACCTGTCAATCAGTAATATCATCTTTTATGCCCTTTAATGCCCTTTAGCTTTTGTATCAGAGTGGGTAAAGAGTTCTTCCACCTTCAGCTTCGTGATTTCACTCTGGATTCAGTAGATCTTTGTTTTACTCACCCTTGAAACGAGGGTTCCTTGTTTCAAGGGTTCCTTACTGAACAGCCATAGTCTGTTTAGTTATGCTATAATACATGCTGTTCGCAAAAGCAAAATCACGCATGCCAATCCAGTAGGAATAGGGCTGGGGAGCACCCCAGGGTTGCCTTGCCTTATCTCTTTTGTCACAGTGCTGCATGAATACTGTGAGCCCTTTCTAAATTGCTGTTTTCCAAGACTGTTTCCTATCCTGGAGACTAGCTTAGGTTTTGTTTGTTCCTGTGGCAACCAAGAACACATCCAGAACGTCTGATTGTCCGGTAGAGTCACTACACGAGTTCTGGTGGGCTGAAGGATGGAGCTTCAATCAGGAACTGGACTCAGTGACTTGAAGTTTTTTTTCTAATTCTTTATACTCRGGTTGTTTTGTACTCTTTTGTATTCAGATATAATCTGTTAGGTTATACCTCTTTAATTCTGCTTAATTTGTAGCAATATCCTGTTTTCATTCTTTATAATCCCTCTGAGATCTCTGGTGTCTGTAAAGCAGATTGGCTGCAGGATGGTCTTTGCAGTTTGCCTTGATAATAGTGATGATGGGGTGGGGGGAGCTCTCAGGTCTTGCAGAGCGGTAGAAGGCTGCACCCAGGTCTTCCCTGTGCRGATTTTGGCCTCCAGATATGAGTAACGGCATTTGCTCAGCAGAGGGGAATCTCAAAAGCCTCATAGCATAGAGGTAGTTTCACTCTCTGCAATGGCCCCTCAGTCAGGTTCACCCCTTGGTCGGTGGCTCTGTCCTACCATTCAAGCTCTCCGATTCAAGGCTCTGAGCCACTTCACGTGACTGAAGAGACAGTAAGGGACAGTAATCCATAATGACCTACTTGAGGCCAATTTCCTATTTTTTTCTTAGAACAGGTAGCCCTAATGCAAATGAGTTAAGATGTTACTTGTTGGTTATGTAAGTCATAAGCAGTGATGGAGTTAATTTGAGAAGTGAGTGGAGCAGAGGCAGAGCTGGCGCTTTTCATCTTTGGTTGCTCTTTTATATGCAGAAAAGCAAGAGACCTCTGGGGTGTCATATCTAGTCCTCTACTGCCATATGGTGCCTTCATCTGACCAGTGGCAAATACATAAAAGATGGCATTGGGGAAAAAAAAAAAAAAAAGTTTAACAAAACTGTCTGAAACATAAGTCACAAAACTTGACAGTTCATCTTCTCCGCCTTCCTWACAACTATGTCACTAATATTCATCGAGGCATAGAATTGAAGTGTCGTCTCTTATCGCTTAACCTGTTCTTTTATGGTATACATTTTTTAAAAAAATTGCAGCAGTGTTGTCCTTTAGATCAGTGCTGCTATTCTAAGTCTGGCAAGTGTTATTTTTCTGTAGCTGAAAAATGAATCTGCAGAATCTGAATATAACCTAGTGATTCATTACTTCATGCACTTTTCAGTTTATTGAGACATGAAGTGGTGTGAATTTCATGGAAACTGAACCTCACTGCCAAATAACAAGGTTTGAACTTGTGCTCTTTGTCACATTAATTGCTAATTTACAGCTACTATAGAAGAGCAGGTAGAGTGGTCTAGGCAAAAAATTCACCAGCAGGAATTACCCAAACTCCATAGTTAAGCAGTTAAGAATGTCTCGCTAGCGCTACTGTTAGTGTGACCCTTTCAGCATTTTTTAAGTTATTTTGGCATTTATTGTAGTAGGCCATTCTATCTTCGAGACACTCTTGGCAGATACTTATTAACGACTGATCTTTAGAAATGATGCTGTGTAGTTAAATATAAGTTTCGGTAGAGTTATAGCTATATCATGCAAAGTTTGTCAGTGTTCCTCCCCATCACCGCCATGTCCCCCAGGCAAATTTCAGTCTCGGGTGGAAAGGGGAAGTGAACGTTTTTTCTGATGGCAAATGCTACTGGCTTTCCTCTGAGTACCATTTAAGAGAGCAGATACATAGAAGTCAAGATTTGTTTAAAATAAAAGTACARCTTTTTAGGTTGACAGTACTTATCTTCAGTCTGCTGGTCAGCTGTCATAGATGATTCCCTTGTGCTTCAAAAACAAAGTAATAGCAGCTTTTTRTTTTGGTTATTAAACTGCCACAATATTTTTATAAAAACAAGTCTGCCAGTGATCTTCTAATGCTTTTCAGGGGAGGAGGGCAGTGCCATTTTTTGGAACATGTTTGCCTGTGTTGCCCTGTCAGCTGCTGTGTGCAGTGGTGCAAGGGACACATACTATTTGCTGCTCTCCCAACAGTGCTGTCGACTTTCATAAAGATACTTTGCAAGCACCTCACCAGTCTGAATTTGTTAAGTAATATATAGAGGGTTCCCTTCATGAGCTCTGAGTTTTTTTCAAAGAGAATAGCTTGGAAACTACATTTGGCAAACCCTAAATTCTGAAAAAGCAGGTGCAGCAAWGCTTTTAATCTATAGCATTTAATTAGATGCTGATTTCTTAGTGCTGAGTTTTCCACCAGTCTCAGCAGTGCTCCTTGCTCTAGCATCGAGATGTTATCAAGTGGGACTGTATCTGTAACTGTACCTGAGGTGCTGCTCTTCATGTGGGATTAACTCAGTAGTTTTACGCCAGAAACATAATTTACTACTGTGATCGTGAGCATCTCCTGAGTAGGAAAGTCCTAGATGAAAACCTGAGTCTCACTCTATCATGTATGTGGAGGAGGAAGAGTCAGCGCTCGGGTTGGGTACCGCAGTCCCGAGGGCTGTTGCTGACTGCAGCGTTAGAGTAACGAAGCCCCCGAGCCCAGAGGCTCGTCGAAGACCAGGGGACAGCGCACCGTACGGACACACCACAGAGCAGTGCTCTCTGTCCCGAGGACCTTAGAGTCCAGGTGGGAAGCAGGACAAGAGCAAGGTGCAGACAAGCATGCGATAGCGCAGAGACAAAATGGTCACCAGGAGCATCTTCGGTTACAGCACAGTTACTGCTCTATTCCTGGAGAGATCAGAGTGGGAAGGAATTTGGAGACCTGTGTCTTGGTGGATGTGCTGTGGAAGAGCCTCCGCCTTAGCCTGGGGGACTGCATGGGAAAAAACGGGAAGCTGCTTGTGCGAAAATATAGCGTGTGGGTGATGAAGGATTGCTGGTGCACAGAGTCACTACCTTGGGAGAGCGTGACATATGAGGGAGAAGCATCAGTCTTTCCAAGATTAAAAAAAAAAAAAAAAATAGTGTGATTTGTTGTCTTAGCGTGGAGCGCGAGCTGGACAGCCCTCACTGTATGGTCTGGCTTCAGCAAGTGCTGCATGTCTTCGCAGCTCCCGCCTGASCAGGATGTACGCCTGCTCTGTGCATTAGTATAACCTCAGGGGCGTTTCCAAGGAGCTTCTCACATCTTTTTCTCATTTCTGTTTTTTGGGCTCCACAGCATTCAGTGTGTTAAATGCTGAAAGAAGCTTAAAGAAACAAGAAATTTGATCGTGTGAATATTCACTTATTTTGTCAAAAAAAAAAAAGATGACTACCATTAAGAGGAAGAAAAGCAAAAAAGGGCAGCAAATTCTCAGGCATTTACTGCCACAGATTCACTGGTTAGAAGTAAGGAAGGTCCCGAGGTGTAATGGAGTGAATCACTTAAGACCAGCTTTATGGTGGTGTAATCTGACATTTACTTTCAATGGTAAATACAGAAAATGATAGTGAAAAGCTGAAAATGTGATGTGTCATAAAAGTTACAGCCTCCTCATCAAGTTTATTATGCTTTGGGAGACGCAGGGACTTTGCTTCCTGGCGTAGTTAAGACRTTCGAAATTCAGACCCTGAAATGTAAACCAGTCTTTTGCTCTCCGTAGATGTGAGACGGTCAAACATCAGCATAGTCGCCCAGCCAACCGGCTCTGCTCGAGTGCCCGCTGCCTGCGATTCACTGCGCATCGGTTGGCTGCGAGCTGCAGGTTTCCACGGAAACTGCATGTACCATACCTGTGAATAATTGAGAACGGCAGCTGTAATGAGAGAATTTGGGGGCAAATTGTGTAAATATTCGTAACTAGATTACAGAGATACAATATTTTCACTGCAGATAAAGATATAACTTCCAGGCTTAAGGAGATTAAGCTGAAGAGGTCCAGGGAAGAGTCCATCCTTGAGAAATCTGGCGATGAGTGTTTTAAAATCCATTACAAATTCCCAGTGTTTCAGAGCAGGGTTTAGGGAAGTTAGACGCCCTGTGCTGCCTCAAGGGTCTGATATCCTTTGTATTTTTGTTCCTGCGGGCAGGTAATTGGAAGGGAAAAGCTCTGACTTTGTAGCAGCTGTGTTGGCAGGGAAGTGACTGCCTCAGACCCCACTGCTTTGGGGCAGGTGCCTCGTTCTTGTCCTATGTGCAAGGGCACRTGAGTGTACACCGGAGGTTTGGAACAAAATGTCCAGGTTACAATGCCAAATCTCTTCTGTTTTTCATCTTCCACTTATTTTTCTAAAAAGTTAGAGGCAGTAGCTTAATATTCAGAGCACTCTTGTGCTCTGCAGTGTGATCTGCATAAACCGAAGAAGAGATGCTACCAGCTAGCTTTTTGTATGAAGAAGGCTTTGTGTGTGATAGAGAGGAAAAGCCAGCTGGTTGTAACAGGATTCGCTGTGATTGCTGCTCAGATACTGTAGACATGTATTTATGTTGGGTTGAAGTGACCTGAAGAATTTCCATTGCCCGTTTCTGGCATACTGTCTCTTGCATTGAGCTTGCAGAAGAAATGTGTACAGTCACGCCAGCAGGAGATATTTGTGTTTTRTATTAGCCTAAGGATAAAACAAAATGGTGGCTCTTTTGTGCTGCAGCTAATGAAAAGATTTGGGCTGAGACACCCRAGTTAATTTTATACAAAATTACCTTTTCTTTGAAACCTGTTTKATTTTTTTGCCAGCAACAGTTTCTCAGCACTGGTAGAGCAGCAGTGTATGCCTCTTTTTATGGGCGCCCTGAGCCAGCGAGGGGTTGGCATTACCTGGAAGATTCCTTCTTTGTCTGGGAAGCCTGAAAAAATAGAAAAAAAAATTGTGCTGGACTCCTGGTTGTCATTGCCTCTAAACCACAGAAAGGTCCAAGAAATAGCTGTTTGTGCATTTTAGGGAGAGACTGTTAATTGATGTAATTGAGCTTTCCTCCTTGAAAGTACTGAACTCTTAAAAACTCTCAAATCATGAATGTTGCTAGGTTAATTGGATGGTTAAATTTAGCAGAGCCTTGACTGTGCTTCTATGAATAAAATAAAGATGTCATTTGTTATTTAAATGTCTGTTGTCGCATGAGGCAGTAGCTCAGGGTGGGCTACTTTGCAAAGCAGGAAATCTAGTAAACAGTTATTATTGACTTGAGAGATGGAATCTGTCATGAATTGTATCCACACGGATGCTGTTAGTTAATTTTGAGCCAGATAGCTGTAACAGGCTTTCATTCTACCTAGCAAACACCTGGAGATATATGGGTCTATATACTAGCAGTGCTTGGCTGAAGAGGAATTAGTTTCTTCTTCTTATAGTCGATGGTACGCAGCATCCAGCAGCCTTATTTGTTAGTTAAAAACAGAGCATGTCAGAAAACTCTGATCTGACTCTGTAAAATGAGCTCTCTCAAACTTTGCATTGCTGGATTTTTTCTTGTCTCACGAAAGAAATGCTCTGCTGATGACTGACAAATTTAATAATAAAGAAGGTTTAAATAGAAGGAAATGCTCTTGCTCGAGTTYTACCCTGCTCAGGATGCCAGAGTCTTGTCAGAGTGAAATATGTAGCACAGGCTGAATGGCTGAGCAGCTTCCATCTGCTTCAGAATCTCTCAAAGATAATCAAGAATGATGAAAATTGTTTCTTCATTTTTGACCTCTAAGCAACCTGTTAGCCTTGTGTCTATAAAACAAGGGATGTCTCCAGACTGGACATAAATTGTGATGCCACTGCAGATCACAACTCTTCTATCAATATTGGAACTAGAAAGACTTTATATAGGTATAGCTGCAGTTTATTGTATTCATAAGTAGAACTCCATACCCTTAAGGCTCATTAAGTTGACAAACCCCTAATAGCAGCCTGCAAATCTTACTGCCGTTTCCTGCAGGAAGTGAGGCCCTTTGGGATGCGCTGTCCCAAGACTAGAGGCACCAGCAATGTGTTCATTTCCAGTGCTTGCCCTCCTTCTCCCGAACAGAAGGTTTTTTTCTGAGCTTCCGCATGGATCGGTTTCACGTACGCAGCAGTAATGTGGCACTGGCCAGCCCTCGCTCATCTCTGTGTCTGCCAAACGCCCTCTCCCAACAGTCCCCCTTCTGTGCAGTGCCAGGTGTTTTATTGCCCTTGTGACTTTTCCGTAAGTCCTTTGGATGTGTGTGCGTGTGCGCACATGGGTTGTTYTTTCGGCCACATTTTCTCTGAGCATTGTCTCCTCGTTTGCGCCTTGACTGCCAAGAAAATGCACTTGTATTCGTGTGTTGGTCCTTATTCCCCAGCGCCCCGTTCTTTCCTTTCCTCTCTTGTACTGTACTGATAACAGAATGCTTATGTTTAGCTGGCCATATAAAATGCTACATTATCTCACACCCCTCCTTTCCCCAAGTTCTGTTTTTAATTTCCCTTTGTGAGTTGTGTGCTGGCTTTGGGCTGTAAGCACCCTGAGGTGAGCGAACGCTTCATTCTTAACTCTGCAAAGCCCTGTATGAAGTGCTGGTGATTGCTTTAGTAGCGTGGCTGWAGCTCCAGAGTAGCACATCTCAGTGCAGAAGAGCTTGCTCAGAGCAAAACGATACTTGTCGAAGGTGCAGTACTAACCTTTACCTTTTCTCCAAGGATGAACCTGTCATGGCATTCTAGATTCATATCATCTTGCRGAAGTTTTGCTACCCTGTTGAGCAAGCGCTGCCTTCCAGCAGTGGACAGTGGACAGCTGTGGACACAGCAAAGGTGCCTATCTGTCCGTGCTGCAAAACCCCTTGTGCTGTTTGAGTTTGGTGAGCAGGAGCACAGATGTTTATATGCATCTCCATGTAACTGTCAGTCCTTTCAGTGTGTCATTCGTCCTTTTGGCTGCCACACTCTGTCCATCTCATTTGCTTACATTCCTGAAACACTCACTGCAGTAACTCTCAAGGGGCAATAAAAAGGAGGTTGTCAGGTCTAAATGTTGTTGGAAAAATGTTAAAGATTGGCAACCTACYGAGAGAGACTGTTGGCGTAAGACAGATTTAGAGGGCTTTAAATAGCAGAGGTCAGACTAGCTGYGGAGGAGAAAAAAAATATGAAGTATGTTTGGGCTAGATGGAAAAGTCCCTGGAAGACAAAATGCTTCACCACAGCAGTCATTGAACTACACGTGAACCTGAAAAAGCAAAACTGGAATACACAGATGTAGTCCTTTCTCTGTTGCTTCATAGTTAACAAACTCATCTGTCCTGGAGAAATCACCAGCCTCCTATTTAGTAWGGAGTGAAAGGAGGGTGCGGTGCAGTTGCTCTAGTTGCAGTCTCTGTCCTTTGCAGAAAGGCAGGCAGCCAGGACACAGCCCCCCTAGAAACATGTTCTTATTAATGGGTTACTTAATTTTAAGGGCATGATTTGAGACAACAGGCCATATTTTTGGAAATGTTCCACTACATCCTGTTAACTTTCAGGAGACTGCAGAGATAATTTGCTAAAAACAAATTTGATTTAAACTAGTGTGTTATTACAGAGGGAGATTGTGTTGTCAAATGCCTTCACTATCAGTAACATTCAAAAGAAGGTTCAAATATTTAAGGAGCTGAAGAGTATATCTGTGACTGAGAAAGGAAAGGATGGATGAGGYGGAGACTAGTATTAGGATTTACATCATATGTTGCTTCTTATTTCTTATTTTGAGTGGGRCAGAGAACCATTTTCCTGAGCTCTGTCTCTGTGGATGGGTTTCAGAAGAAGCCTGTGTCTTCAAGGATGCCTTCGGAGTGACCTGGAGGTCTTGCTGTCGGAGCGGTGTTTCCAGGAAGCTTTTGAAGCTAGTGGTTCCCTTGAAGGACCTGTTTGCTAGGTGGGTTTTTTTTGGTAGTTACATGTGCTGACAGCACAGCCTCTCGTTGCAGTCGTCTGCATGCTGCAGGCTGGGTTGTGGACTGTGGTGCCACTGGGCTCCTAGCAGAGCAGTGGTGGTTCACCTGGAGCAGCAAAATGAAATTGTGTTTATAATCCTTGCCATGTCCCTGCAGAGCTGTCTCATCTGTGTACCTTTGGTGGCTTAAGTGAAGAGACAGTGTTGCTCCTGTCTTAGCAGCAGGCCCCAAGTAGCRAGGGAGGGATTACTGATTTCCTGACTGAATTTCTCTCTCTGCTTTGCCTCATGCAGGAGTGTTTCATAATGCGCATGGTAGCTTGCACTCCCTTGAAAAAGAGCTGAGGCTTGAGGGGTCTGGCTGTGTGCTGTGCTGGGTCACTAAAAAAAGTGCCCGTGATAACCTGATTAGCATGGATTTGCTGACCAGTGGGGACAGAGGCCAAGCATGCCTGTTGCCACAAAAGGGCGCAGGCACACTCGTCATTATGGTGTTGTCCCTGTTACGGAGAAGTGACGGGCATTTCCCTGCCGAGTCCCCGGGATGTGTGCTAGTCCAGGCTGCAGGAGCTTGTGTTCTTTGATCTGCTGCAACACATCTGCTCAAAGGGATTAGCAGAAAACTCCCTTCTCAGCAGCTTACAGTTGTCATATACTGACACCTGTATTTTGGTATTTGCAAGCTAAGCCTGTGCACTTAAACAAATAAGCAAGCTCAGTTCTACATGGGTAAAATTGTTGGATGAGCTTGCTTTAATTAGCACTGGTGAAACTCTTCAACGCTCCTGCTGTTTGCTATCATAAACATCTTGTGTATGTTTGCAGCACAGTGAAAAAGAAGGGCTTATGGGGCAGATGCTTCTTTTAAAGCAGCAAGTCAGCTTCAAGATAACTGGAAAAGCCACTGTTACCTTCAGAACAGGTAGGTGATACAAAAGGAAGTGCCRTTGCCAAATATGTGCACAGCCCATAAACACTGAGTGAAGAGTGGGAAATACRTACAGTAGTAGGTCTCCCGGGCCATTAGTGTCTGGAGTCCAGGCTGTTTGCTAGAGGACACATAGCAAGCGTTTTGTACTGCTGTGTTTTAAGGCAGACAGAGCTCGGTGCCTGGGATTTTTTCAGGATCAGTCTAAACTTTTCCCACGGGTAAATTGGAGTGCTTAAAATTTTTCAGATCCATTARTCAAAAATCAAACCAGGGAACTTTCGCAGTCCCCAAATAAAGACTGTTCACGTGTGTTCACATGCAGCACAGTATCAGTCTCCAAACCAGTGATCCTATTCTGTATCAGCTGTCCRCCTGGATCCAGTCCTTGCTGTCAGGGGCTGCAGCAGGAGCCAGGTACACTTGCCAGTCACAACAGCGAGCTTGGATTTTTGCCTCAGTGCAAAAATACTGTGCTATAGTCTCCTTATTCCTCCTGTTTCCTGTGGAAGCTCCACTGGCGGCTACTTGCTTCTTACAGGTCAGCTTTCTTTCTTTTTTTTTTTTTTYCCCCAAATGAATCAGCCTATTGCACCTTAATTTTATTAGATAGTATAGTAGGATTTTTTTGGTCTTATTTTCTATGCTTGTCACTTTTATTAAGCCCCTTTGCTGCACGTTGCTCAGTATGAGTGGAGTCCTGCTCATGCAGATATTCCTGTGGATATTAGTGAGCTATTCTTGTGCTCCTTCCTGAACTGACTTTGCTTTCCTGAAATCTAGTACTGCTGCTTTGCTGCATTCAGAGATTATAAAAATCAGAAAATTGTGATTTCTTATATAGGTTTTCTCTGGATTAATTCCTATTTGAACTTGGAAAGAAGTTTTTAAAAAGCATTCCGTCTTAACTTGAAAATTGTCAGCCATGCACACTCCTCCACAACTCATGGTACACTGTCTCAGTTGTTAATTAACCTCTCCTAACAGAGAGGTTGAGAGGTAAAAGTTCTGCCTTTCAGCCTTCCCTTGATAAGATTCTTTAGCCTTTATCAAACCTCTGTTTCCGTGATGGCATTTGGTTACTTTGATCCAGGTACCTTTCAGCCTTGTCTTTGGTAAGGTGAACAAATTGAGACCCCGTAGCCTCTCTTTAAAATTGGATGTTTCACCATGCTTAAACCATTCTTTTGATTCTGGACCTATTTGATTTTATCAGTATTTGTCTTGATGTGGTAATCCAGTAGCAGTACCAAATGTGGAGGTGGGATGGTCTACTTGCTCCTCTTCCATATCTCCCTGCGCACGTAGTACTGGAGTTGCCAGTGAGTGTGGTTGTTCTTGGCTGCTTTTTGCAGCTGATTATCTATAAGACTTCTGCATGCTCTCAGGGGTCGCTCTGCTTTGCATCCTTGATTTCTGTCTGTGTGATTATATATTTGATGGTTTTAAAGCATGTTGGTTGTTCATGCCTACGTGCTTGGTGTTTGAACAGCTGTGATCCTTAGGGCCAAGTGTGGACAGCTGAATTGTTACCTTGCGGACTGTGGTCACCCTGCTGTCTCCTTTGGTTTTCTTTCTTTTGGACTTACTCAAGAAAACTAGTCAAAACATCACGTTGTATTAAGGATGTGGCTCCCTTGTACTGAGAGGTAATTCAGACCGTGGTCTGTAAGAAGAGATAACATTTGTATTAAACTAGATAACACGGATGGAAAAAATGAATGAGAAGCCCTTCATCAAATAAGGTCCTCTCCCACCCCTACAAACTTTGCTTTCCTTGCATCTTTGGAGCTGCCTGGTTATGTCAAGACTACCAAATACTTCAACCTTCATTTTTAGTCTTTACTCATTCCTTCCTCTGTCTCTGGGCTACCTTTTGCCTCGCCGCCAGCCTAACAGTGAGGCTCAGGCTGTCAGGGCTCCACTTTTTTTAATGTATCGCAATATCCCTTCTGCAGGATCAGATGCTCCCTGCCTTGAAAATCTTGTAGCTGACATTTATCCTAATCACCACAAAAATTGACTCAAGGTCTCCTTTTAAAATAGGAATTGAACGTACATAGCACAACCACAAAAAAGACCCTTACTCTTAGTTGTTTTTTTATTACCTCCTGTAGCTGTAATCTGATTGCTTTGCATATATTAATGAAGAGGGAAATAAAATATTTSTAGTAATAGGCGCATGGTATTCT
Source organism: Rhea americana (assembly GCF_003343005.1). Lineage (NCBI taxonomy): Eukaryota > Metazoa > Chordata > Aves > Rheiformes > Rheidae > Rhea > Rhea americana. The sequence goes on from NW_028185439.1 coordinate 2,030,163, forward strand.
GCAATTTCCTTCAACTACCCAATCCAACAAAAAGGTATGCTCTAGCATTTGTTCCTTTAGGCGGTCTTGGGATGCTGACATGGTTATAGTCGCAGGTTGTTTTGGGGGCCATAGTCACAGTGCGATGAAATGATGTAAGGAACTCCATTCCCTGGTGACCATTGCTCTTTTTCCAGGTCTTCTGATATTTGGGCTGTGACTTTGTTTTGTGGTTTTGATCAGGACTTTGTAGATCTACAAAAGAGATCTATAAAAGAGAGGGCAACTTGCACAGACACATTTATCACAGAAAGTGCTTTTGTAACAGAGGGCTGAAATGAAGGGTTACTGTCCAAGCACCTTTCTAGCACACCCTGGAGACTTTCCTTTCACATTATTATGATATGGAAGCATAAGTATTTGAAAAATTTTGATGTTGCTTACTTATTTATAGAGAATGCAAGAAAAAAAGCATGTGGTGTTCCTGCAGACATGCTGAGAAAAAGATTCAGGCCTTCCATTTTTGCACTCCTTTAGGAGCAGCAATATCTGCTTTTCAAATGGTTAAAAGGAAAATCTAGATAATAAAAAAAAAAAGCAGATTTACTTCAGGGAAGAACAGATGCTTACACTGAAAATGTGACTGGTTTTCACGTTATCCAGGGCTGTCAGTGGGTGTTGAATATTTATATACTGTAGGGAAAAGGTGATGAACTAGTTTGCTTCATACTAGCATTTTCTGCAGGAGCGAAAAAGCTAAGAATTCTCAAATGAAGCTTCCTGTTAGTAGTTTTCAGTGTGTGAATAGCAAGGATCATGTGGAAGGGTTTGTGGGTGATATGAGAGAGTTCCCATGGGTTATTCAGTGAGAGGTTGGGGTGATTTTTACCTCTCAGCATGTGCTTGGTTTGACAGTGAAAATAAATAAGAGGGACCTAGGAATGAGAGTACTTCTATTTCTGAAAGAAAACTTATGGAAGTGTTTTATATAGTATTTTCTTTACACTCTATAGGAGCTAGCAGCTTCTGATTTTAATCTCTACTGTAGCTGTAAATGCCACAACATACCCTGAAGTCATGGTGATCATTAGGTCACTGATTGCYTATGGAGATGTGCCTGTTTCAGCCATCTTGCTGCTGTCCTGAAAAATCAAAATACAGCTTCCTCACACTTGAAATGTTGTTGATTCCTCTGTCCCTCTCTCCCTAGTGGTGATTAAATGCAGAGATACTGAAGTGAAAACATCCTTGACTCTCTAATAGGTGAGAACCTGAGCAGATGGAATATTTTACCAGCGGCCAGGTCGGGACACTCTTTTCACAGTCAATGTGTGTTTGAACAGGTCTCCGTTGATGTGATTTTTTTTTTCCCTCGGAGGCAGTTTCTCCGTGATGAGTGCGGCTGTCATAGCTGTGCTCCTCGGGAGGAAGGGAGGTGAGAGTGTACGTGCAGGCATATGTCCTCTACGCAGAAGCTCCTGACGTTCCCCAGTGGTACCCTCTGCCCATCCCCTTCTTCTCTTGATGGCTGCCCTGTTTTCTTGAAGTTGTTTCCATAAATGCTTTACTGTTATCCAAAGAAGGGAGTGCCATACCTGATGGTGATGAGGGACATTGTAATGAGTTTAAAGTCTTCCAGTGGTGCCGAAAGAAGCTGCCTATGAGAAAAGAACGGTACTAGCAAGTGAAGTTACCTGTAGTGCCGGGGCGAATGCTAACTATAAGACCAGTTTTAGTGAAGAGGCCTGGTGATGCCTTTCAAATTCCAGCTCCTCTGAAGYAGAAACTACAGTGTTAAAGTGTTGATCTGCACAGTGCACTGGTGTTTCTGCCCATCTCTCTCTGGCCATCCTGCCCGTGTTAGCGTGGACATCGGGAGACCAAAGCTGGGCCAGGGAAGCCGTCCAGAGCAGCGTGGGAGTGTGCAGTGCTGGCTGTGCGTGATGGTTCAGGTGGATCTCCTCTACCTGAGCTGCGCGCGTGCGGTCTCAGAGAGAGACACGGTCCGGCGTGCCACGTCGTGTGGGCAGGAGGGCACGGCTGTGGGCCTTCTCTGTAGGGAGGCCGGAGGTGAACACGGACCAGGAGCTTGCACTGGGCAAGGGAAAAGGCAGCGTGAGACGGTAGTGCCTGCACGTGATGGGGCTATGAAATATAGCTGCTGTGGGAGTCTCTCCAGGGACTAGATGGATGCAAGCAATACACGTACAGTCAGCCTAAAAGTAGAGAGTACGTGTGTGTTATTTGAGAAATATGCTTTCATATACTGAAAGCAGAAGCTGTCTGCCTGTGTGTATTAATTTTGTGTTCATTTGCAAGTTTGAGTTGCTCTGAAGGAGATACTCTGCAAAAGCCTCGGTTGCCACTAGCCAACCTGTGTGTAACTATACATTAACACAGTTTCATTGCTGATTATCCTGGTGTTTTAGGAGAAGGCTGTTCTCTGGAGTCACCATCAATTCCCTGGCACAAGACAGATGGGCTCAGTGGCCTCCGGAGGCCTTGCTGTGCGGGTTAGGTAGCTCTAGGTGTGTAGGTTTGGGAGAGGACTGATTTATCCTTCTCCTACTAAAGCTGAAGGCTGCGGTGTGATTCACACTCATATGCTCTGCTGCTGCGAAAGGGGGATTACGGCTGTGCTTACAAATGTTTGGAAGTTGTTGACAGGGACAGAGAAAGTTCGGATACTATATTCCCCAGTCTGATTCGGTTTATGCTGTTTTGTGCCATTCTTGGAGCAAGAAATTCCAAGGAGAAGGGGGGGGGGGGGAAATGGTGTCTGTTCCCTCGTCCCTTTCTGCAGCTTTTGGCCAGCTCTCTGCYCTTCTCAGTCTGTTAAGCCGTGCGTGTTTTAACTTGTCCGCTTTTGGAGGGCAGGCGAAGGAGGACTTGCCAGAAGGCCCTGCAAAGCACCTTTCACGGGCGCAGCCTCGGGCAGGCTCTCGCGTGGCCGCGTTTCACGCTCGCCGTTTCAGGAGCAGGTTTGCTTCCTTCCACCTCCATGTGGAGGCTGCTCTCCCTGCCCGGAGGAGACGGGGCCACGTGACGCCAGCGCCCAGGGATGCGGGCACAAATCTGACCGGCCCTGGTGGGCTCCTGAGCCCTGCTGCACCCAGAGCCATTGGGTTCCTCGGTCCCGAGCCTGTCGCGGTCTGCGTAAATACCTGTGAATGACGAGGTGGCGACTCCGTTTTAAGTGTTCGCCTGCAGGAGCAGCAGGTTCATGAAACAGATGGGATAAACTCTGGGTGACTGGTGCGTTTGGAGGCATAATAAGAGCTGCGGTCAGATTCCCAAGTCCTTGAGAGTCCACCAGTGCTGCTGCGCCGCCCTAGCAAAACCCGGGTGAGGAGGMTCTGCCTTGGGAGCCCTTTGCCTAGAGGGCCCCAGATTTGGCTCTAAACCCTACTCTTTACGTCGTGAGGCACCTGCTCGTTTTTAGGCTGTCTGTGACTCCCTTAGAGTGCTTGGAGCTTACTTTTGAGCCAAGAGTCTCCTAAGAAAGATCCTTAACTCTGGCAGAGGCTGTAACGGGGTAATATTTTCCCTTTGGGAAAGTTGGCACTGATCGTTTTCGTTCTGAGAAAAGGCTGGCTTTGAATTTACAGAAGCAGGAGAATTAAACCTCAGGTYAGGGAGAGGGAGAGCGAGACTAAAGAACTCCCCTGCTTTTATTCGTACGGGCCGCATACTTCCCTGCACAGCCCCAGTAGCGTGGAAACGGCGCGGCAGCCCTGTCACTGTGCGGCACGGAGCGGAGATTAATCTGGAGAGCAGTGGGTGATGAAATGAGTAGTTTCTGCTTCTTCCATTGTGGTAGCAGCGAGGATATTAAGGGCTTTAAGTGAAAGAAATGCACTGGCTACTGTTTGGGGGAGTGTTGAGCTGAAGAGTTTGTTTAAAACATCTGGCAGAAAGAAATCTACAGCTTCTTCTATTTATATTTATTTTTTGGTCAAGGACCACRAGGTAGGAAATACTATTTATCAGAAGGAACTGTAGGGGCCTAAGGCTGTGGTGTTAACTCCAGGCATTAAGGTAGTAAGGGACAGAGTGCAGATTTTGAGTCTTTTTTTTTCCTTTCTTTCTTTCTTTTTTCTTTTTTTAACCATTCATACCCTTTTGCCTGCTTTTGTGTTCCTTAGTCTCTCTGAGGTGTGTTTCCTWCCTGTAAATGGGAGGGAAGATTCCTGCTCACCTTTCTGAAGTGCTGCTTGTTTCCTGATGAGACGATAGTAAGAGGCAAGTTAGGACTGGTTATTGCTGGCTAACAGCAAGTTGGAGAACGTCATTYGCAAAGAAAAACATTCATGCGTTGTTCTAGCGACGCAGTTAYGTTGGTCCCAATAGGACTTCCTGAGGAGACAGAATGGACAAGAGAGATCTCTGAGGCCAACATCGGGACAAAGTCGGCTACACCTGTGGAGCYGGCTGGGCAGCCCGTGCTTGGGTTCCCGGCACGGCGACGTCCCTTCCCCTGGACGGGACTCCAAATTGCCAGTGTGTCCGATGCATATGCCAGGAAAACCTGTGTAGGGGGGTTTAACATATCTAGATTACTTTTTTATTATTATTTTAATACTATCCTTTGAGATCTATCTGTTGTAAGAGCTAAGGCTGTGTTATTCCTATACTGGCATCTCCAGGGATGACTTTCATGTCATACAAGGAAATGGTACTTTGAAGCTGGTCTCTTTACTACTTGTTGTCTCTTATAATCTTTCTGTTCTCCCTGAAGCATCTCAGACCAGTCCTCCTTCTTGTGCTCTGCTTCCTTTGTAAACACATGGCTCTGYACCCTGCAGGTTCCCAAAGCTGGCTAAATATATATATAGGGCAAAAGGATCTCCAGAAATCAAATTCTTAAGATATCTTTCACAAGCAGAAGCTGGAGTAGGGAAGGAGGGACAAAGCTGAGACTTCCCAGCCCTGTCTGTGCTTGTTCGCCTTTGTGCCTGGGCCTAGACGTCGGCTTTGGTCTTGTCATAGACGCAGCAGCGCTTCTGTGTGTCTGAACTCTGATAATTAGACCAAGCAGGCACTTTGCTTGACTGCCTCTCCTCCTTTTGGTGGTTTAGTTGTCCTTTCTTTCAGAGCCCAGTGAGCTCTCTGGGAGAGATGGAGGCAGCTGCTGCTCTTTCCGGATATTGTCCCCCTTATGGTGCTCTAGATCTTGGCCAAGCCTGGCACTCAGGTGTGTCGTGATGCACAATCATGTCTGTGTTATCTCGCAGGTGCTTTTGGTGAGGCCAGCACCTGCTTTTCCTTAAAATAAGGCTGTGAGCAGCAAATGCCAAATCTACAGGTAATTGTTCTGGGCCTGGAAACAAAAGCACAAGCGGAGGAGAAGCATGCCTGACACAGACAAATGAATTATTTCAACTGGAGGCACCTGCTATTCCCAGCCAAACACTGCATGCTAGTACAGTGTGTTGTATGCTGGGCAGATCAGTACCTGCTTCTGTTTTCAGGGGGATTTGGGCTTCTGCAGCTTTTTTTTCTGCTGTCTTGAAGAACCGGTTTTTAGATTTAAAGTCACAGGATTGCTGGGCAGGAAGCAATTTGGGGAGAGGGAGAAAATGGGAGTGTCACATKTGAGAAACAGGAATCTCACCCTTTTCAGGTCTCTTTGAATCTTCAAGCCACTGGGTAGGTGCAGGCAGATGTGCTTTCTGCTCTCTGCATTGCTTTAAGGCTTTTATTTTGAAAATCTATTGCATTCTTCGAAGTGGCCTATGGGAAAAACATGATAATCATGATACAAAGGAATTGGAGGAAGGAACTAGGATTTAAATTACCTGAAAAATAGTAATACCTGTTTTCCTCCCCCCCTTCCTTTTTTTTAAATACTGTAGTGCTTATCTGGGCTCTTGGCTCACTCCCTCCTGGGGCCTCTGAGTACTGAAGTGTGAGAATGACTCTGCCCATCTGGTCCTGAACTGGCCTGTGGCAGTAGTGGGTGTTTGGGTGTCTGCATGGGTGCCCATCACTTTTCCTGTCTTCTTGCTTCTRATGCATGGACAGGAGGTTGAAATGCAAAGTACCTGTGCTGTGGCCGATCTTCTCACCAAAGCGYGGGAGAGCAATCCACCCGTGGGGGTTATGTGCGTACTTGCCCTGCGGGTGGGAGTCTCATTTCCTGCTCACCGGTTTGATCTTTGTCTTTGAAAGATGTCATCGGTGGAGTAGGAGTAGGATGTGCTGAAACAAAACCAAGCTCTTACAGAATGGATTGCTTATAAAATTACACTTTAATGGAGGAATGCCTTTGTGGCCTTGCTGTTCATCTAGCCCCCTCTGCAGTTGAACTGCAAGTTGTTTCTGAAGGGTTATAAAGGCGTTGTTCACAAGATTTAGGCTTTGCATAAAACTAGCAGTGTTTAACCTCTCTGTTGCTCCCAGGGGACTGGGTAATGAAAGGTCAGTGCAACTGAGATGTGAGCATCAAGATAAGGCTTTAGAGTAGATGGTTAACCCAGCTGTTGGTGCCTCGGTGCTCCCTGCTGTAACAGGATAGCCTGCGGATGTCAGCTTGGTTTACCTGCGTCCTGTACGAGGACTTGTGCCACCATGCAGATCCTCTCCTGGGGGGAAGGTGTCATGTCTGCTGTCCTGGTTACTGGTTTATTATCATAGAACCAAGAAGGGAGGAAAATAAAAAAGAAGGGGCTAGAAAAGACCTTTGGAGGTTATCTAACTCAACTCACTGCTCAGACCAGGGCTAGTTTTGAAGTTATTCTCTGACAAGAACTGCTGCGAGCCGCGTGGTATGTACATCCCAGAGTACAGACATCTGCCAGGACGGGGGTGACACGACTTCMCTCAGGTCGTTTTAAATCAGCTATGAATCTTCTGCCTTTTTGCAATTAAGTGCTCATACGTGCTCTTTCCATGCAGACTCTACAGAAGCCTGGGATAAGGAGCTGACTGGGTTAAGGAGACAAATACTGAAGAAAGGAAGCCTGAGGGTGTGAAAAGGGATTGTTGTTTTCAACAAAATTTTTGAGAAAAAATGCATTAAGTTGAGATTCAATCATTCTTTATATGCATGAGGGTTAGGCACTCAGTGCTGGTGCAGGTGCTGAGTTGTGCGGGGTCTAGGGTGGTATGGATTTGCCACCGAGGAAGGCATGCCTGCAAACCGTTTGGTAAAGTGAGAAGGCCAGACCTGCGTGGCCTGACACTGCTTAGGGAAAACAAGCTTCAAGGTGCTCGTTACAGAGCCTAAGAAAAAGGATAACCCCCCTTTTTCTTTGTTTCAAATCACTTTTTATATTCAATATGTAAAAATCTTACAGGGTGGTTTTATTTGCTGCAAGTTAGGAGTGTTTCCCTAATAGTCGTCATAGGTATGTCCACTGATGTGGTATCTGAAGCATGAGGTGTAACTATGGACCATTGCTCCTTGATATCTATTTCTTCTGCYTCGTACTCTGAGGAAGCTGCAGGTAGGCATACTTCAGAGAATATCGAAGAGCCAGTGTGTCCTGCAGGTTAGTCCAAAAAAGGGCAGATTTGGTGCCTGCACCATCTTCACCAGTTAGCGATAGCAGCTTGGACTGAGAGAGGATTTCAGATCAGGCAAGACAAAATTCAGTGACTCAGTTTTGAATCACTTTGTACTCAAATATAAACAAATAAATACCTTGATTTCTTAACTTTCCTGCTAATTTGTGATGCTGTAAGAAGAGGCGTGGGAAGTTAGGTCAGAGCTGATTACCTCAGCACATACAGGATTGAAGATGAAGCATTCCTGTTTGAGTGTTTGGCCTTAGAGGTCTTCATTTTTATGACTCTAGTAGACTAAAGACTACCCAGCTTTGGGGTGATGGTGGAAAAAAAATGTTGTTGTTAACTTCAGATTTATTTAGGTTTTTCTTTTTCAGAATTAACAAAACAGAACATAAGAAAGATGATGCTGACTAACTACTGTCACTTGTCTTCACACACCTCTCTTCCTTATGGGCAGTCAGTGGGCTATGGAAAACGTGACTGCAAAATTCAGCAAATGTGCGTTGCTGTGGGAATATATATGCATGAATTTGATGCGAAGGAAGGAAAGGAGAATTCAAAGACAGGTCCTCGGTATGAGGATAAATCAGAAAGCCACATATTGTAATTAAGAGTAGCACTTCATGTTTTTTCATGGGGCATTAATTTCATCRTAATGTAAAATAGTTGAGTCAAATTAAGATTTTTTTTTTCTTAGGGAGAAGAGAAGGGACTGGCTAGGATTTTGTTCCTCCCCCTACCCTTATTCTTCTGGAATCTATTTATAGTCTCTGCAGAGGGCAAGGAGCAGAGGGAGGCCTTGGAGAAACACTGAGGCTTATCCTTGTTTATTTTACATTTTCAGCCCTGGCCTTAACCCCTTTCTTGCTCAGCTGCACCAGGAATATCTGTAATCTTGGCAAATAAATGAGTTTGTCTCTGCTCTCTGTTCTATAAATAAAATATGCACGTTGTTAACGCTGCTTTATTACAGAGAAGCTGCCCTTCAATATTTATGAAACTCTCATCGCTGCTGTGGGTTGGCCGTGTCCCCGCAGCCCTGGCAGGGCTGCGTAAGGGGCACCCGAAGTGCCCACGTCCCCGGCRGCGCCCCGCGGGCTCCCGGGCGCCGGTGCATGAAAGGGGGAGCGAGCGTGGGCTGATACCCTCAGGTTCGCTGTGTTGAGGAGATAAATGGAATTGCCGGAGGGTTACTAATACCCTTTACAAGAAGAAATGTTCTCTCTCCCAAAAGGACGTGGAAAAAATTAGAGCAATTACATTTGTATCGTGAACCTCCTTACCAAAGGGAATGGGAAAGGGGAGCAGAGAGCAAAGCGAAGGAACAGGACACCGAGTTCCCGTGCTCCAGACTGCATAGCTGGGCATGGAACTGGGGCAGGAGAAGGTTATCRGGGGGGTTATTGAGTGTGTTTGCTCACAAAGTTAGGAATGAGCAGGGTTTTGTCTTCCAGTATGGCTGCACTGTAGGATATACTAAGGCTAGGTATCCAGAGGCTGTATGGAGCTGCTTTTGCACAGCTTTATTTATGCACTCGAGGAGAGCAGGCTGTCTCCGGTACCCCGCGCTGGTATAGCATGTCCAACAGCGTTTCTCTGCAAGAGACTGCAAGTAAAGGTGGCTTTTTTCAGTTAATGCCAATTGATTTTTCCTTATTAAGCTGAGTTCTCTCTGCTGCAGCTTCTGCCACTGTGTAACAAGAGATGCCCTGCTTGCAAATGTCTGTGAAGTCAGTCTATTTTCCATCTGTAAGTAATGTTTTAGTGTTTAATGCAATTTATCTTCACTCAAATTGCAGAAGATGTCAACACTAAAAAATTTGCTACAGACATCATAAACTCGAGACATTGGCAGGCATTGCTGAACAGAGCAGAAACGGTGGCAGAGAATACATATTTTTAAACCATCTGGCGTGTAAGTGCTAGTGGATCAAAACTTGACGTGGTGTTAAAAAAAAAAAAAAAAAAAAAAGAAAGAAAAAGAAAAGAAACCCTGGCCACTGTGTCAGATGACCTTTGGGCATCAAAAGGGAAGCGAGTACGGCATGTAAATGCGCTCAAAGCAGTGCCTCCTGTCTAGGTCCTCCTGGGCCTTGCTCCCTCCCGGGCCAGAAATCAGAAACTATTAGGTGTATTTAGTAACGTTGCACGCTCAGCTAAACTAGCACTACGGGGCCTCCGAAAACCCAGCGAGGCACCTCCGGGGGGGCTCYGGGGCTGCCCCTCCAGCGGCGCTGCTGCTGCGGGGGGTGGCCGACATCCCCTCTCCATTTTCCTCCCAGYGCCTGCGTTTCGATGCTTTGCTTTCTCTCCCGCCCTCCCCGTGTCGGGAGCGGGTTGCGCGAGGCGTGTGCGCGCAGGGATGTGCGCAGGCACGCGAGCGCGGACGCTGCTGCTTTTTTGATCTTTGTGGTGTCTTTCTGTGGTGGGAAGAGGACTCACGGGGCTCTTCGTGTTCTGATCGAGAAGCCCCTCGAAAACAAACAGCCCAGTTACTGCCAGTCTTTGGCAAAGGGTGGGGTATACTTCAGCAGGGACATCTCTGCAGACAGCTGTTCCTGAAATAAATGTTGCAAAGTTTCTAGAATTTTCTCCTTCCCTTTTCAGATGATTTCCAGCTCATTTCTGACCGTGCATCAGATGAGTGTGCATTTACTGCTGCCTCTAAGCAGCAGCCAGTGTGAGCAGAAATTGAAATGGTAAAATTTCTTGGCCAGCCTCTACGACATAATTGAAAGTGGGGAACATATGAGCTTTAAAAATTTGAAAGACTGAGTGTGTGCAGTCGCCTTTGGTTATGGGTGGCTCGAAATGACCCCAGAGAGCAGCAGCTGACAACTCCTGGGATTGAAAAAGCAGCTACTGTGAAAGCACCATGCCAGGCCTGGCCCGCCCCCATACAGAGCAACCATGATTTTGCTTTTCAGGGTTAGAACAAGCTTTAAAATACAGTTTAACAAAGATTACTCGTAATTCCAGACGTGGTAAAAAATAATAAAAGGAAAACCCAGGTACCCTTTTTCTACTATAATGACAGGCTCTCCTACAGCATCTCCCTGCCTCAAAATGTATATAAAATATTGCATCCACAGCAGGCTGTTGGGACAGACTCCTCATTACTGCACATGTGTATGAAGAAATCTTCAGCACCCGCAGGTTCCCTTTTGCTTCAACTTAACTTTTTTTTCTTCCCCCCCCCCCCCCTTTGGAGAATGAGGTAATTTCCAGATTAATGCTGTCTCTTTGTGAACAGACTTAACTAGGTTGCTCTAGATGTCTTTGTCTTGGAAGATAATACACAGGTGATAGCAATATGAGTCATTTGCTCCCTTAAAAGCAGCTGATATTATACAGTCATTAGGCAAAAATTAAGAGGCTCAGTATGGCTTAACCACTAGAGCCTTACAGTGTCTGCCTGATAGGTTTCCATGCACTGGAAAGATAGCCACATCTCCTGGAAGACAAAGTTACTCTGAATGGGTGTACTGCCATCATTTGGAAAGCTCTCCTCTAGACAGTTGTTCCTTACTGAAAATGAGCATAACTCAATTGCAGTCCATGTCCTCTAGGAAGAAGAACAAGGAGCCCAGGAGTCTTCGAGATTATGAATGGGATRTGTTTAAATGAGGCTACTACTTCCTCTGCCTTTTATGTTGGAGGACAGAGAAAGGGACAAATAGACCGAGGAGTGGAATTCCCTCCTGCGTACGTACACTAGCACACGATTCCTGAGCTTGCTCAAGTCTCCTTCACGTTCTACCTCTTACCTCCACTGCATAAATCGTGGGGGTGAGGCGTTCTTGGACATTGTTTTCCTTATTCCCATAAGAAAGCTATTGATATCATAGAAATTTCTTGTTGAGAATCATTAAATAAGGTTACAGGCAAAGTACAAACCTATGTTAAGGTGATCTTAAAGTATCCTGACATGTTTACCAAGCTGGTTTCAAAACAGCTAAAACATGTAAACAGTCTCCACAATACATTACTAAAAGAAAGAATTTTTGCCTTCTTACTGTGTAGGCTGGTCAAGTGCTTTTCTTCACAACACAAGCACTGAAAGCAAGGAAAATATAAATGTAAGGAATGATGATACCTGACGCAGTATCAGTCTCCAAGCATCCTCTTGTTACCTACCACAGAGCCACCACAGTGCCTTCTCCAATCGTCAAGCTTTCTATTCAGGCATGCATCAAAAAAAAATGAAAATAAAACTGCAATGCAATGCCTTTATTCCAGCTTTCTAATGCTGTGTTGCTTAATAATTTAAGGACAATGATAGCCTTAAAATTGCAGTCTTAGCAGCTTCACATAACCTACACTAGACAGAGGGTGAATACCATATTTATTACACACTCAAGGCATCTAACTTTATCAAGACACAGGCTTCTGTGTGTTTGGCACTATATCACTTAGAAGTGATCAGCTGTATGTTACGTGTTATTAACAAAGCCATCTATAATCGTGTAAGGGGATGGGGCTGGTGTTTGCAGTCTCTGCTGATGCCAGTTCTGCAGGGCCATGGGGAGAAACAGCAGCTCTGCAGCGCAGTGCGGTGCCCTGTAGAAGGAAAGGAGCCGGCMCGAGTGGCGAAAGCCGTGTGTCGTGTTGTCGTGGTGGCCTGCTCCTGATAGCTCTCCCTTTCCCCACAAACGTGCCTGTCCCTGTCGGGTCCCGGTGCTCGCTACCGCTGCGCGGATCCTGGTGCCGTAGCTGCTGCAGCCTGCCCCGCGAGCTCTGCCGGCTCGGTGTTGTGGTTTGCAGATGAAGTCGATGTTTTCTGCTGTGGTGCTTCTGGAAATTGGTGTTTTTTCGATTATGAGATTTTTTTTTCTGTTTATGCAACTGTGACGTTAATGCAGGGCTCAGAGGTCATGGGAACCACTCTTTAGAAAGGTGGTTCCTGAGTACGGGGGACTTTGAATTCAAATGATAATTTATCTTAATGTTATTTTCTAAGACTTTCAAGATTTTCCAGAGTACTGAACCACAAAAATACATTCATCTCTTGAGAATGCAGATATTTCATGGGGCCTGCTATTGATTTTAGAAGAGGAAGGATGTGATTTGAGGGCTTAGAAAATGTGTTGAGAGAAAAGATTTCCTCAGGAGATTATGATATTTCCATAAACGTGGCAGAGAATATTGTGGCACAGCAATGACAAAAATATAATCTGTGTGCTTGTTCTCTTAGTGGTTTCTCCTTGCAGGCTCTGCGGCTTTGGCTAGATTTTGTTTTTCAGCTGACAATCATCCTACAATCTCCAGCTCAGCTGGAGCTACCTGCATGGATTCCTCTTGATTTCCTCAAAAGATTCCCGGTCTTCTGGATTTGGGAATTACTGCTGGAGGTTGGCGCCCAGTTCCTCTGAGCTCTGGAGGATGCTGCTCRCTGGCTGAGCTGCAAGTCTCAGTTCCTCTTTTATGCTAGTGATGATTAGGYGTTAATACAGGTGCACTGTGCAGCCTCCAGGTGCCTCCTTTGAGAAGGCCTTTGGTTTTCAGGACGAATTCGCTTGGGGCTGCTCTGAAGTGTTACCTCTCGGCTGCTCAGTGCCGTGCCGGGGGGCAGCATCGTTTATTTCAGACAAGGTGGCATGAGAGTTGGCCATCACAGCGCGCTTACGATGCCGCGCGGTACAGTCGCGGGCCCCAGTAAATCAGCAAAGCCCGGACTTGCTGGGCAGCCACGTTATTCAGTATACGACTCTTCACCCAGGCAGAAGTTATTCATGAAGAGTGATATTGGTCAGCCGAGTTCGCAGGACCRGAGATCAGCTAAATGTCACCACGTCAGGGTGGCTCGCCTTCCCTCTAATGTGGCAGCGGTGACAGGATTATTAATGCGTGTAGGTACCTCTCCTGGATGCTTTATGGGAGCACAGTGGGCATAAATGGGAGGGAAGGGATTTGCTCATGGGTTGAGCGACTTCATGGGATAACAAATGCTGTCGGCTGCCGTGCCGGCAAGGACACAATTAATTCCGGCTGTGCAGTACAGTTTAATTTGGTATGCATCTCAAATATTTTCAATGAGCTTTGCATGCAGACCCAGTGGGCCGTAAGAAAAGTTTTTTAGCCCTCAGAGCTGCCTCATCTGTTTTAAAGTGATTCTAAAGGGACCTGACAGTGTCCCTTTACGTGAGGCAGAGCTGCTGGTTGAAGTCAGGGGCACTGTGCTCCCCGGGGACGCTCGCCGGGCTCCTCTTTTGCAGGGCGCCCGGCTGCCCCGTAGCAGCCTCCTGATCAGCTCCGGGAGCCCTCCCGGGGCAGGACACTCGCCCACCAGTGGCAGTCTGTAGCGGGGTTACTGCCTTCAGGGAGCTCGGGTTAGAAGCTTGTCCTGTCCCTTGTTAATGGAAATGAAAGCGTGGTTTCACTGTTCTGTTCAAATCTTTCTCAGGTATTTCTAGGGCAACAATTTTAAAATTGAAGTGCCTAGCACAGTAATTCAGCTTTGCAAAGTACTGTCTGTGCTGGAAATGTGTGCAGCGTCTTTTTTCTCTTTTTCATTAATTCATAATAAGAAAATAGTAGCACACAGAGTTAACAGATTTTTAATTAACGTTCTTCTAAACCACCCTCCGCGTCTTCTGTTTTCTCTTCTACTTAGGCTGGGGAGCAAACGTCAAGTTTACATTATTAGAACAACAAACTTTGTAATAACGGGAGCAAGGAAACAATGAACGCTTTGTTTAGGAGCGTTCTCAAATACAGAGGGGAAAAACTCCTTGGGGGAAAAAGGAAAAAAAAAAAAAAAAGGCAGAGAAGGGGCAGTAACTTAAATGTAACTGTTAAGCCATATTATTGGGACCCTGGGTTTGTTCCTAATAGAGGAAAATTAGCAATGCAAATATTTCTAGTCACCAATTATCCTTGATATAAATAGGTTGGAAATTTGCAGTGTTAATACCAACCGTGTTTAAACCTTTTCTCTGCAGTTCATCAGCAAAAAGATTTGGGGGCTTTCTTTTTTCTTCCCGTGGGCCCCCCCCCCCCCATTTGTGTTCTTGTGGCTTGTTAAAGCCTTGGAGGAGGGGGAGGAGAGTGGGAGTAGGAAGAAAACAGGTTTAATGGGCTGTGAGGAGTAAAACTCTTTTCTGTTACTTGTACTGTAAACAAAACGATCAGCTGAGGCCTGACTTTGTTTAAAAAGAAGAAAAAAAAGTAAACAGCCGTGATTCTCCTGTGGTATTGCTCTTCCAAACTTCTCTTTTCCGTGCCTTCCTTACACAGTTTCAATCCTTAAATGCAGAGAGGCATGAAAGGCACATAATTGCCAGAACAACGCTCTGCAGCCGCTGTTTCTGCAGAAAATGTGCAACGGTCCTGGAGCTGKGAAGAGGGAGGTGCCGGGCTGGGAGCTCTCGTGAAGCCACCCCAGCCCTGCCTGGAGGGGTCTTTAGAGCTTCTCGAGGCACCAGAATAGTTTGAGAAGCTTCTGTTAGCCAGTATTTTTCAGTGAATGAAATATCCTGGCCAGGGACAAGATACTTCTTTTGAAAATGAATATAAATGCACACAGGTGGAGGGGATGTGCCTGCTTTCTTGTCTGCTCTGGAGTATTTTAATTGTATGGATCGAATGATTATGGGTTCTAGTTTTACTTCAGTCTGCTCTTTCATCTTGCATCCCTAATAAAAAAAAATAGCATCTTTTCTTATACAGAAACAAGGTAACTCRGTGTGATAGTACTGATGGAAAATGCCTTTTTGTAAATTTAGATTTAATGTTATAGGGTGCAATAATTCAAGCTCTGGAATTACTGTGCTACATTACTATATACTTGCTGCTGCAACTCTTAAATGAGAAGATATACAACATGAGGTAATTTCTTGCACTACCCTAACCTTTTTTTTTTTTTTTTTTTTTTTTAATGAGAGGATAAAGGAATGTTTAGGCTAATGTTTACAGTCTTCTGGAACCTGAAAGCCACTGCTCTGCCCTTGGGAGAAGATAAGCCCCAAACTTCTCCTGGGACCTCAGCTGTCATAGCAACTTCCTCCAAAGTTTTATGGTGGGCTACAGCTGCCCAAATAAATTAGGAGGAAGAAAGGCCTCGTGCAGTTATAAATTGGCTGCATAGGTGCTTTATATGCTTGTTCTTTTTCCTGGAGGTTTCTAGCACATTGACAAAATAGTACATACTGCGTACCTGTCTAACTGTATGTACAGCTGTGAGTGGKTGTCACCCTGTTCCCGCTGCTAATGCAATGGGAATGTTGCTGCATTTGAGCTCCATGAAGAGACACTGTCAGAAGTCAGGCCTGAAGGCAGAGAAACATTGTTCATCCTCTATTTCATTTCAGCAAGCAGACCGGCTCCCGTGCTGTTGAACTCAGGCTGACAAACTCCCGTACCTCTTTTGCGGGTTGCTCAGCGATTGAGCCATTTGTTTGCAGAGGAAGYGCTCCTGATGAGCGCTTGGCTTCACTGTTGCTTACGGCTTGCTAGACTGGGGTTCAATATTGACGTTCTTCTGTATCAGTCAGGATTGCTCTGCAAGGCCAGGTGGTGCTGTTTCCTTGACAGTTGCTAGCCCATTGGTTTATGTGGAATTAACAGTGATGTTCTCGGAAATTTGGCTGTGAAGTTGGCACTGGAAAGTCGACGAGCTGCGCTGCATGCTCACTTGTTCATGTTGCACACAGTAGGAGTGTCTGCAAGGCCTTCAGGGTGATGCATGGATGTGCWGGTGGGCCAGCTCATGCTGCGCTCCTGGCCTGCAGTGAGTGCAGTCTCTTGAAGGACAAATTGCTTGGCTTTCTCTTGTGAGTAGCTGCATGTTTGGCCCAGATAGGGTAAAGAAAAGTGTTGATTATGTTAAGCTCATTGTGAAAAGCATTCTGCAGCTCTGACGAAGCAAAACCCATGCAGGAGTGGTGGTTATTGAGGGCTTGGGGCTTGCACTCCTGCTCAGTAAGTATGGAATCGGTACATTGTGGATGATACCATTTTATACAAGAATGTTTCTAGTGTRGTCTTAAATAATATTTGAGCAAGACTTCCCCTTTGAAGAAACACTGCAAAGRCTGGGAGAGTAGAACTGTGTTCATGAAGACTTCTGCGCATCAGCCTTGCTCAGACAAGAACTGAGGCAGCTGCACTGTCACATCAGGCCGTAGGTCCATCTACCCCAGGGTTGTGTCTGCTCGTATTTGAGAGCTCACCCATACCCACTSCTGCAGTTAGCTCAGTAACTAGCACCAAACACACAGGAGGAAGAGGAGTTTCTGCTGGCTTTTCCTTCTTGCCTCCTGGGATCAGCTTATGCTGCAAAGCATTTACTTCTCAGTAGAAGCTGGACATGAGTAGCTGGCTGCCCTGCTGTTTCTGCTGACAGAGCCTCCTCAGAGACCCCCATGTTGTCCTCTCATCTCCCTCTATGAATTCATGATCTACACACACCTGTTCCCTGGAGAATTGAGAACCGATGGGTCTATGTACCTTGGGAACATTTTATTTTAGTGATTCAGAAAGAGTATTATCATCACCTGTCAGAAATATGTTATGGAGGCAGAAGTGAAGGTAACTTGTCCCTGCATGTTTAACCCGATGAGGAATAGCAGCTCTCAAGGGATAGCAATTCCCATTTSAAAGCTAAAGAATGATAATTTTCTTTCAAAAGTCCTCAGAGATTTACATGTCATTAGCCCATGCACTCAAATCTGGAGGACCCCAATACAACAAGGAACTGGACCCAGAGCACTAATCCTTTCCTGAAAACAAAGATGACAGAAGTCCTCCTGCACACTCCGGCGTTAGTGAAAAGCACAGAAACATCTGCAAAAAGCTAAGCAATTGCAGYCCAGTCGTTTGGCCAGGAAGGACAGCTTTCCCTTTGCGCCCTGTTTGCTATAAAACCCTGAATGCAGTTCAAGGGAGGACCTTGCTGAAACGATGAATATTTTCCTGGGTGCTTGAAGGAAAATGGGACAGGGGAAAAAAAAATCTCCTGAGAGTGCAGTGGCAAGAAAAGCGGCAGTAGGAGTTGGGGAGTGCACCCCGCTTAGGATGAGACAAGAGTGTGCCATGGCTGCACAGTGCTGTYGCCGGGCCTGCAGTGACTCAAAGCGAGCAATACGAGCACGAAGAAAGCAAGGAGAGCTACCTTCCAAAATGGAGGCATCCTCCCGACTTCTCAGGGAAGGGCGATACTTCTGCAGCACACRAGTTGGTCCGCGGTAGCTCGCTTTGTGCGGGAGGCCGAGGAAGCCTCGGCAGCCCGCTGGCCCGGAGAGCTTGTTGTGCGAGCCCGTGCTCTCGGCGCGTTTTGTTGGCGTGGCGGTGTGCCTTGCTTCTGGAAAGGGCAGAGAGGAAGGAGGTGGGCGCTGCCAAGCCCAAAGGTGTGTGTGTGTGTTAGCTCGCACAGAATATTAATAACGGCATCCTTTTCCAGCGTRCCGAGCCAGTTGTCACTGTATGGCAGTCCCTGAATTTCATGCATTTCTGTCTTTGCCTAGCAAGCTTAAACTCCTTATCCTTCCCTTCAAGGCTTTCATGCTTGCATCTCAGTGCTTTTGTCTATCTGTCATTGCCTCCTCCTGTCTCTTTAAAGCTGCCTTTGTTGTCTTTTTTCACCCACGACTTCACCTTTTTCGTATCACTCACAGTAATCGTGAGGCTGGAATAGCCTGCGTACAATACCACCGTGCCCCCTGATGGGAAAGGCCCACTGCAGCGCAGAGTGGTGGTGCGGAAAAAGCCTGCGACGTGTTCAATCACTGTGTCAGTTCCTGTTGATAGAGGTACAAGATGACCTGGTTTTGTATTGTGTGAAAATGGTGGTGTGTGCTGGTCTCTTAAAATTAAGCATGTTAAGCATCACTACAAGGGATGTGTATCAGGGAAGTCCTAGATCAGAAATATCCTATTATTTTGCTAATATTTTAAAAAAGCAAATGGTTGACCCAATTATTTAGGCCTAATGTTTATGTTAGATAAAAATTTTAAAAAAGACAGAATTTGTCTGTCAAGACATGGAGTATTAGTCAGTCAATGACAGTCAACATGGACTTATGGAAAATGCTTCCATATTTTTTCACGCAGGTTTGATTGATAAAGATCACTGCAGTAAACATATACTAACTTCTGTAAATGTGTTTGACTTCATGCATCTGATTGAAATACGCAGTACCAAATGTTAAAATGTGTCAGATTTGATCAGTGGTACTCAAAAGCAGTTCTTGTTGGACAGTCATCAAATGAGGGATGTTYCTAGTGGGGCTCAGCAAGGACTGACACTGGGTCCAGTGCTAGTCAACACATCCATCAGTGAYGTGGGAAATAAATTTGTGAATGATAAATGTAAGCAGGTGAATAGCTTGGCAAGAAGAGCTATATAAACCAAGTGCCTTTGTAAAGACGTGCAAAAGGTTACATGGTGTTTAGGTAGATAGTCGGGCTTTCCATTTTGCAGAAATAACCCTTTTCACGTGGCACACGGTCTGAGGGTTGTGGTGACTTGCCCAACCTCTCAGCRTGGTAGAATGGACAAATGCAATCCTTGGGCCTGAAGCCAGGGAACGTACTGTAAGAGAAAATCCCCCCACCGCTACCCCCTTTAGTGTTGGTAAGAGCAAAACAGCGTCCAGTTCTCTTATCTGTATTTTAAGAGGAATGTTAAAGTGGAAGAAAGAAAAGTACAACCATAATATAAGGTTGGAGAAAATGTTATATAATGGTAGGCTTGAGATGAGTTTGCTTTCCCTGTTAATGTGGAGATGGGGAGGAATTTGATTATAATATGTAAATAATTTCCTGAGGAGAAGAAGGCTTTTTAAGGGCTTCTTAATCCAGTGAAGAAATAGATCAGAAGGACCTAATAGTTGGAAATATAAGATCATGGTGAATTCAAACAAGGCATGTTTTTTAAACTGAGTAGGTAGGCAGCTACTGGAAAAATCTTTCACCAGAATTGACAAATTCTCTGTTTTTGGGTGACTTCAGTAAAGCTTGGGTGATGTTCTTGGAGGACTTTYAAAGCATACGTTTGTGTATAAATAACTAGGTGCTGTTTTACAGTCTGTGATGAACAGAGCATCAGACTGATGAACTCACATTCCCTCAAGTCCTTAAAATTTCTGAATATCTCTTCCTGTGTATCTGAGTGTAGAGCTTCTTTTTGTATCCCATAGCTGATACATTGAACAAAGTGAAAAATGAGCTGCGAATCTGGCACAGTTTCCAATTCAAGAAGGTYCAGCAAGGCCAGTGTGCAGCAATACACAGGTGACAGCCTTAAGCAGAGCTGTGCTTAAACAGGTGAGGGCAGGAAAGGCAGGAGGCAGCGGAGTGGTCGATGTGGGCAGGAGCTGGAGCAGAACAGATGTGGCACTAGCTGAGCAGCGGGTGAGGAAGATAATTAGTTGCTGGTTTCTTTGGTGGACTTAGAGAGTCAAGGAGCAAGAGGGGCAGATACTGTACAAATCAGGAGGCAAGTAGTGTACTAACTTCACAGAATGATGGTGAGAGGAGGAGGGAAGGAATTTAACATAGGATGGAAAACAGCAGCATCGTTGGGCAAGAGGCRTCTTCAAACTGGATGACAGGGACGGTAGCGATTCCAGCAACAGCCAGCAAAACTGAAAGGAGGAGGAGAGAGCTGGGGGGAGATGATTTGCTCAGCTGTTATCATGGTGAAGCTGAGTGACAGCAAAGCAAAATGTTGTGAAGAAAGGCTTTGAAGAGATCCTGGGCAGAAAGCTCGTGTTGTGATGCAGAGAGAAGTTTGAGATTTCTGCAGCCCCTCTCAGCCTTCTCTGGTATGCTGAATGTCTCTCCCTAAGGGAGTGCCTGGGGGTGCTATTGCAAAAGATATATGGAATAAATGTGGTGCAATATAATACCTCTAATGGTGGCTGTCAGTCAGTTGGGATCTCACGCTATTGTAATGTGTTTACACCACAGTTATCAGAAGCTATATAGCCAGGGATGAAAAGAGTGCTGTGCTGGTAATCTTGGCTGCTTCTTCAGCTGAATGACGGATACAAATCCTAAACCCCAAAAAGGGAAAGTGAGCTAGGCAAACAGCAGTAATCTGTCTGTAGATTCATTTTAGAGCTAATCAAAGTTGGGTATAACAAGCTTGTAGCATCTGGCAGTCCCTAAATGGTATGACAAAACCTTTAACACTTTGACTTTCTGACATTGCTGCTGTGATTTATAAAACTCTTCTTATGTAAACACTTGAAAAGCGGGAGGGAGGACAGAAAAGAGAAAACAGTGAGATTGTAGGACGATAAGGTCCTTGAGGAAGAAGCTGCCATCTCCTCCATCTACGCAGGACTCAGTGGAGTGAAACCCTGATTTTACAAGAGACCTGTATGTTCTATGAGCAGTAAGACTCTATGCCCCAAATTTATCATCAGCATTTGTGCTTGCCTCCATGAAGCTTACTGGGGCAGAAAATGTCTTGGAAAMATGTTTTCATCCTTAGGTAGTCAGTTTGTGTCATGTAATTGTTAGCCTAGGAAGACTTGCAACTATATGAAGTATGGTAAGACTTGCTGCTTTGTAGCTTAAAAAAAAATCTTTGACCAAAAGGATCACCTTTTAATACTGCCCTTAACGACTAGAAAGCTATATTATAAAAACCCAAGTAGTTGAGTTTGTGTGGGTTCCCTCTTCCTTCTGAGGGAATTCTGCTGAGCAAGTTGTAGGTGTCTTGCATGCGGGATGTGTGCCACAGAACAGGCAAAGGCGTTGGGAACTGTGTAATTTCATTGCTTCTCATTGCAAAAGTCTGAACAGAAAAGAATGCAACCTCTGACAAGTAGCTACCTAAAATAGAAACGATGTTTTAAGGCTAAACRGTGCTTTTCTTGGAACAGTGGTTTGGGGCTTTTGGTACACATTATGCCTATACAAATTTACATCTAACCTGATGAGAGATTCAGGGGGATATATAGTGCTTGTTCTTACCCATTTTTTATTAATGCTGTTTGTATTCCTGCTTCTTTTTAATGGATTCAGACYCTTTCCATAAGGGTATCCTTGGTGGTTTCCGTAGCTGCTCTTCTCTACCATTCTGATTCCTGAGCTATTACCAGATAAAGTTATCTGAAATTCTGGTACTGTTTTAATGTGGCTCTTAATCTTAACTTTGTCTTGTCCATATGTAATTGTCRATCATTATTATAGCTTGTTAAGCACCAGTAATGTGCTTGGCCTTGTACATGGCACAAAATTAGAATGGCTGCTGGAAAGAAGAACTAATAGACTAAGGATGTGCTGGGAAACCTCAGAGGAGACAGAAATGTGGAGGTTTTTCGTTTTATATATGATTGGCTCCCTGTTGGCTCCGTTCTTCTGAGCATTATCAGTGAGGTTTGAGGATATACAGTTGTCTTTTCTCATCTGTCCATCCAATTATTTTGTCTATTTTCATTCTGTTCTGCATTTTAAATTACAGTAGACTGAGGTGGAAGAGGTGGTGTGCTGCATTTCTGCAGGTTCTTCTGATTCATCCTCATTTTACCTATGTATAACTCTGCCCCAAGAATACTTGTGCCAGGAACTTGAAGACTGTTTGCTGGGGCTTCCCAATTCCCCTCTCTTGTAGTGCACCTTTGGAGCATAGCTTGTGTCACTGTGAGCCAAACAGACCGAATTCGGGGGAGGAATGAGGACTTGTGCTCGTATTCAGAGTGATTGACAGTGAACCTCATTCTTAGAAGTACTATAAGAATGTCATGCTAGAGCACTTCAAAGACAGAGATATACATATATATATATATAGCTCCACTTCATTCAACTGTTGTTTAATGGAGTTTCTGTGTATTATCTGAAGTTGGGGAGTGTATTCATCATCTAGTGCACAATGTGGTTGATTGCAGCCTTTAAAGTGGGCAACAGTGTTTATAAATCACCAAAAGTTGATCAAAATTGAGCCTGAAGTATCAGTAAAAATATATGTAATCAGCTATTAGGAACAGTTTTAACAGCAATCTTTAGCCTGCTTCCTTTAAAACAAGGCACGTAATCTGCTGATAGAGATAAATGTCCTTAGGGATGTTATGAATCAAACCTCAGTACTAACTTTCAGTAATATTTATTACAAGGCTCTGTGACCTGTTCAGTGTCCCCTTATGCACTGCTTATCTTGCTCACTTGAGCTGCTCTTTATATCTGAGATCTGCTTTGAGTCTTTACAGAATATTGGCTTCAGCCATATTTTTGAATAGGAACATGACATTCAGTCCACTCCTTAGAGTCTCATGAATGAGTGTTTTATCAGCCGATTGATCTTAAAATGTTACATTCTGTTTTAGTATTTTGACAGTGTTTTTATAACGTGTACAAAGCAAACCATTAGAAAAAAAACATTTAAAGAAAGAAGAGTAAGCATCTGAACTAGTCTGAGAGCTTGATAATTACCTGAGCTCCAAAAACTACCTTGGACATTGGTTTTGCTGATTTTTCCTGGCTCTCAGTGTGGTTTGCACAGGCAGAAGGCCAGTGTCCCTCTGTCGGAGTAGCCTAGGAGTCTGTTAACTGGGACTGCAGCATTTTCTAGTTGCACAATAATACACTGAAATGATAAAACACTGAAGAATACAAGGCTGAATTGTCTTCACTAACAGTCATTTTTCCGATAGAGTGATTGATTCTGATCCTATTGAGTTGGTGCTCTTTTCTGGCCTCCCTTAAAAGTAGAGGAGGGAGTGGGTGTCATTTTGTTAGGCTGAAATGCTGAGGTTTATTCCAACCTCCATTTCATCTAGCTTTAAGCTTGCTCCTAGCTGGAAGAAAGCACTCCTTAAGTTTGGGCAGTGATATCTGGAGCTACTGGAAAAGGGCCAGTCCGAAACACTTGATTTCAAGGAGATTTAGTATAAAGTTTCTCCTCAGAAGAATGTGAAGTTGGTGCCAAGGACCTTTGATTAAGACCATTTCTAAGCCTGTTGGACATTGTCAGATGTTTTTCCTGGTTATTTAATTAGCTTTGCAGGGAGATTTAGTGTCAGCTCAGAAAACATGGGGGAGAGAGGATATTGCTTGCTGTCAACAAGACTGTAAAGCGTTATGTAAGAATTCAGCTTTAAAAGCATTTTTTCTGAAGTATTAACCACAGTTCTYGTAAATCACAGAATAATTGTTTCAGAATTATCCTGTGCAGGGCCTGTGGAAGAAATCATCATTAACTAAAAGTTTCCAAGAATCTGTGCGTTGAGGTTCCCTCCAGTTGGAGGGAATCGGTGGCTGACGGATCTGGGGGCATCGCCGAGCGGGGCGTGGAGGAGTTTTCACAAGGGTGAAATAAATAGGAAGGACAAAAGTTGCTTGACGCTCAGAAACGCAGGTGCCAAATACTCCCGTCCGCGTAGCGGGAGGCAAGGTGGTGTGTGCTGGCTTCCCCTSCTTCGCGCGCTCCGGGGTGAAGTGGAACGTGACGTTTTCGGGAGGGAAGGGCACTGGACACCGCCGGTAAAGCTGCGGTTAATGCAGCCTGCTGCGTGGATGTCACGGAGGCTGCTTCAACGACCCCGTTTCTAGGAAGAGGTTGTGGGGGTGTTAGCTGGTGCTTGCAGGGTCGAGGAGGCACTGGGAGGGGAGAGCTTTGTTGTTACTCCTGATATCGTAGCTTTTCATCTGGTTTCTAAGTGGAAGACGCTTCAGTGCAGTGRCACAGAGTCCCCCACCCCGCAGCCAGCTGCTGCCAGCAGCGCAGGAGCTGCTTCTCGCATGCACCATGCCAGGAGCCTGCAGCTCGCGCGAGCAGCGGTGGAGGCAGCCGGCAAGCTTTCCGCCCCGGCTATGCCGACGAGCAGCCACCGTAGTTGTTTTGATGCTCTCGCATCCTGTGCCCTGCTGTCCAGCTTGCTAAAAGAGACCAGCTGTCTTCAATTTGCACATCTTCCGGGGGGTGTTGCGGTGCAGAGCCGAGCACAAAACAGGCAGTCCCGCTGCACCAAGGGGCAAAATGCAAAGCCAAGCATGGGTGGAGGTGGGAAAGCTGAGATTGCAGCTTGTCTCCGGGCTGCATCGAGCACTACCTCCGCGGAGTAGTGGTGCGCACCGCTGCGACACGAGCAGAGCGCGCCTGCGGCAGGGTGGGATGCTAATCAATGCTCCGGAGTTGTTGTTCTCCTCAAATCTGACAGGTTTGCATCACTTTTCAGGCAAGGGCAGACTTTTTTCCATACRGATAGGGTTGAAATCTGTACTGCTGTTTTGCAAACATAGATGATGATGATTTCTTTGTCATCTGAAATGTGCCATTTTCCAGTGTGGCAGCTCAGCTTTGGGGAGGTGGTAGGAGAATCCTGCCTGCGGCCCGTGCGTGCATKCTCACACGCAGCCCTTTGCAAATGGTGCTCAGGTCCATCCGTGAGGAGAGAGCGAAAATAGTTCTGCAGCACTTCATGCCTTGCAGGCACACTAACATAGAGCCATGCCTAGTAATAAACTAAACGCCCGTGTGTCGTGTTTTGTCCTGTGCAATTAAACTTTGTAAAACCCCCAAAATTGTGTTTTAGCATAAGAAGCTGTTCATTTTGAGAACCATTAATGTGTTTTTGTCATGGTCGGTTCAAAAATTCACGGGATGCACCGAGTGGCAGCGATTAGAAGATTGTCATTTCAGTACTCATGCTGCTCCGTGATTATTTAACAGTTCCACTTCAGCTATACGGAAAATACTTATCCAGGCTATTTTGTATGTAAAGTAAATATATAATTAAGCCCGTGTCAAATCAGTTGGGGTCAGCAACTGCTTGTTGCATTTCTTCTCTGGAGCACCATGATGTTACATCTGTGATATTGTAAAGCAGTGCCTAAGCCCTTACTTGAGGCTTCCTGAGTCAAGATCTACCTTGTTCTTTGTACAGCAGCGTGCATGTCAGGATGCTGTTTGTAGTCTTATTCAAGCTTATCATCTGCTTCCTTTTAATGCTGGCTGTAAAACAAACAGCCAATGTAATTTGTGCCAAGCTCCTGCCACCACCAAATTCTAGAGAGCTTTTTATGCCTTCTTTACTGTCTTACAAGAGGGGCTTTGTGATTTCTGACATTTCTGTGATGGAGCACTAAGCAGTATAAATTTGAGGTCATGAGGGAAAACAAAAATAAAATTTGCATGCAGTTCAAGGTTGTTTTCCTAGCTGGTGAATAGGCTCTGGCACTAGGATGTAGTTGTGATTCACTCAATTAAAAGGTCATCAGCAGATCAAAATGAGAACTAAATACCTTGACAAAAATATCTACCGTGGCTAATTTTTTTTTTTTTAATTCATCTCTGAGTTTTGCTTCAGGAAAACATTATAAAACTGTCCAGGAATAGCTCCCCTATGAAAAAGGGAGGGCTGTAAAAATTAGGTTATTGTTGTAAAAGGGAAGACTCTTAACAGTGTGTTTTTTCTTAACAAAAACAAAAATAGAACACAGGATTTTTCCAGTAGTGTTTTTGATTAGCCATATCACACAAATAATTTAGTGTTTTAAAATAAAATTCAGTGTCGCCTGTGAAGTTACTACTTCTGATATTCTGTAAATAAAATATTTTGACACGGCTGTGATGTGGAGTGTCGAAGCTGTCTGTCTCACATGGGCACTGTGTAATTACCCATCCTAATCGCAATTATGTAATCTAGTGTGTTGTTACAAGATTAGGGTATCTATTCGTGTAGCTGAATTCCTGAAACGTTCAAAGCTCCGAAAATTACTGTGGGGAAAAGAAGCAAACATAAACATTAGAAAATTACATTCAGAGCAGGCCGTTAGGGTTAGAAGACAGGCTGCCAAAATCGAGGGAATTCACAACCAAAGGGAGAGCGTAGCGCGCGAAGCGCGGCGACGCCGGCAGCGTGCTTGGGGGCGCGCTGGGGGGTCTGCGGGGACCCGCGCGCGGGCCCGGCCCGGCCCGGCGGGGAGCCGAAGGCTCGGGCGTCCCTGGTGCCTCTCCGGTCGCCTCGCCTAGGCAAGGCGTTCAAAAGTCGGTTCCGACTTGAGGTGCAGGTTCGCCGTTGGAGGCTCCGGTGCGAGCCCGGTGGCAGCTCTTCGGCCGGCTGCGCCGGGAGCTCCCCTTCGGCTGCCTCCGCCGCCGCGTGGGGAGTGAAGAGGTTTCCTGGGGCTCGGCCCCGCTGCCGGCCGCGGGGGCCTTTGGCTCCCAGGGGGACGAGCGCYGGGCTGCTGCGCTGCGGGCCGGGGAGGCGCGCGGAGAGGGTTCAGCGAGGAGGAAYGCGCCGCGCTTCAGGGAGGAAGCCCTGTAGCAGACAGCGCAGAAACAAGCCGAGGAGMGATTCGCTGGGCTTATAACTGGAAAGGTCTCGGCAGAATCAAAGCCTYAGACTGGAGGCTTTCATCATGAGCRTGGATTTGAAAACAAGACCGAGTTTTTGACCTGACTTAAGTGGTACACCTAGGAGAGATTGCCTTGCAGGAGT
The DNA here is from genome assembly GCF_003343005.1 of Rhea americana. Taxonomy (NCBI): domain Eukaryota; kingdom Metazoa; phylum Chordata; class Aves; order Rheiformes; family Rheidae; genus Rhea; species Rhea americana. Next base: position 2,057,039 of record NW_028185439.1, read on the forward strand.
GGTTAATGCAAGCAGAGGGGAGGATTAAACGAGCTAGACCCTGTGAAAGGACGCRTTTATCAAGGCTGCGTACCGGGGGAGCTGCCTGCCCTGCCGGGCTGGCGGGGGGATTTGCAGAGCCGGTCTTGGTAGGTCACGGGTTCCTCCTCTCTGTTTTAGCTCGCTGGTGTTTGAAAGCCACCGACGGATCTTTCCGCGTTAGCTCTCTGGAATGAATCTGTTACCTTGGTGTTGCTCCAGCAGGTGCTGGTTTGCAGCGCAGGAGTTGCCCTCGCAGTGGCCTCTTGCCGGCAGGCGCAGTAGGCTGCTGAAAAGCCAAATGACTGTTTGCCTCTTCTGGAGGCTCCTGCTGCRTCCCCAGAGATGGTCGAGGGTATTTGCGGCTCCGCCAGTGATCTCTTGGGTGGCTCTAGGGAAATTGTTTTCTTTCACTGGGCGTCAGGTCTGTCTGTCAGAGGGGACGTGCTGCACCCTCTTCGTAAAGGAGCATTGAGCACGGCAGTGCCCTTTTTCTGTATCTTCTACTTACTTTGTGTATGCAGTCCCCAGCATTGTCGTTTGCCCAGTGCCAGTCGCTGTCACAAAATGCTCTGATAGAGAGCRTCTTCCTCATCGAAGGATGGCTAATCGTCATCTTTTACTGAAACCATCAAAGCAAGATCAGAGCCCGTGTGTCCAGAGCGAGAAAGGGCTCCCTTGGAAACCTCGGTGCAAGAGGGGAGGCTAACGGCACAGGAAGAGGAYGCTGGCAATAGCGGGTCTCTTAGTTGGAGATCTCTTGTTCTTCGATGGCCTCTACTACACTCTTAAATATTGGGTATGCAATATTTCACCTCTAAACCAAATGCAAGTATTCATTAATACCAGTCAAGACTCGCTCCGGAGTTTTTAGATGAGACTGTTCTGCTGAGTCAGATAGATAGATGACACATCCACCTTCTCGTGTTACATTGCCTAAAATAGAGATCTTTTAAAAAGCAGAATTAGAGTATAGCTTGTCTCACTTCATTCCACATACTTACACAGGGATGCCGAAAAACTCCTTCTCAGACCAAAAGCTGGTTTCACTGCAGATTCAAACATCTCTTGTATTAATACTTTATAATAGGTCTGTGACTTATTACAGGTGTTGAGAGGGTGGATAACAATAGTTAAAGGAAGACTTCTTTCCCAAAGGCTGTAATAGCAGCTTGGTACTTCTCTCCCCAGTAGCTTTTCAGGGGAATTAAGCACCTACAAGCCATTTTTTGCCTTAGAAAATCTCCCCTGCAGGCTATAGAAGAAGATTGGTAGCATTAAAAATGATGACATTTATTGAAGAAATGGCAAAAGGAAGTTCAATAACCCCATTCCTTATGGCTGCTTTTCATCAAAAAGGAAGCCCCACATCTTTGCAAGTTCAAGATACAAATGCTGCTGTGTCCTGGCATTTGACCAGTTCAGTGAACTGTTGCAACTCTTTAAGAGCTAAAGACATGAAGTGATGTATGTGCTTCCTGGTTTCTCATTTTGCTCTATATTGACAGTAGAAGTCAGAGCCATGATCAGAAAGAGCAGGGTGAAAATACTGTATTTTCTGAAGTTTCATGTAATCTTAAGGATAATGTAAGTGATGTTCAGTCTGCCAGGATATAAGACTCCAAATACCTCCTACTCCTATTGGCTTCTAGATGGGCTAGTAGTTAATTATAACCTGCTACTTGGATTTTCCCCATGTGGCCAGCAATGATTTCCCTACTCCTAGATTAATTAAAATGTTAAACAAGATCCGTCCCTAACACTAGTCCTRGGGGTAAGAGGTTATCATCTATCCTTACCTTTAGTTACGGACRTTTAGTGAGTTTTCAGACATCTCCATCAGGATTTAATCGCAGTCAACTTGAATTTTGGGGATGGGCTTTTATGAAATACTGTAGCACAGACTAACATTCCTATGTTAGTAAACACTTTGCTATTGACTTTGTAATCTAGCCAGAACAAAAGGCTTGGATTTCCATGTTCTCACCTGTTCTTTTTGTATCCCTGATAAGCCCATGGTTTCTCCTAGCACTTCAGCATATGTAGGAGTGTTGCTCAGATTTGTTCTGTTACAGTTTTGGTATTAACAGGGTAGTAATTGCCAGATCACCTGTTTTACCTCTCGCAGTAGGTTCTGCTGCTTTCCTAATTCTCTGATGCCTTAGCTTTCTGTGGATTTAAAAATAATTGCCATTGATATAGTAAATTTGTTGGCTAATTCCCATAACATCTTGGCATTAAAACTAAAAGCTGGGKTTTTTTTTCCAATTATTCTTTTCTAGAAAGTGCTCAGCTGCTCAAACACTTCAAAACCTAAATGTTGCTCCATTCCTCCTTATTTATCAGACCTACTTTTCCGTTATTTAGGTTTAATATCTCTGCATTTCCCAGATCTTTTATGACAGCATTAATTCATTCTGGATTTTCCACTCTTGTGCTGCTTTTTTATTTTTCTATCTTTTTTTCCTTTGGATCCATGTTGTTTCTGTTATGCCTTTCTACTTTTGCATACTGAATTTATTTTTTTTCAACCACTTTCTTCATAGTAAAGCCACATTGTCCTCTCCTTTCCCGCAAGCCAGGCTTGTTGAGTTGATGGGAGAGCATGTCTATGCAAAGGAGATGTATAACAAATTTAGCTATTAACAAATGGCTGCGAGCCAGTTACAGACTATTTCTGTATCCCTTCCTTTGGGGGGCTGCATGTCAGAATCTGCACATCAGTGGAGATATCTTCAATGTTGCTCTTCTTGTGACTCATGTCAATAGCATTTGCTCTTGTGTTTGGACATCACAAGGGAATAGTAATAGATTTCCTTTGAAATCATTTTGCCTCATCATTTCCCATTACAGAAGTATACTTTAGCTCRTAAGGATCTCATACCCTTCTGCTGAAATAGTTTCCTGTACAGCAAAAGTGCTGTAATAGAGCTAAGGTTGCCTTGAAACTGTCTGGAGTTTTTTGGTAACGGTCACAGTGGTTTTCTGTTTTGTTTGTTTGTTTGTTTTTTTGAGGTCTAAATTTCATTTTTAACAAATATAAAGGAAAATCTAGGAAGGGGCAGAAAAGGCAATTTATTTCGTATGATCCCAAATGGACATTCCTGCGTTCTCTTGCACACCAATATTTTGGATGTTGTAAAATGTTCGGAGTTGAAACACAGCAGGAATATAACACACATTTAAGCTGTTTTCTCCTGAGAATTGTGGCAGTCATGTACTGGTTGGTTTGAAGATGGAGGATTGCTGCAACCGTATCCACCCTGTGCTGCTTGAAGAGGGATTTTGGAGTCCGCCTGTGTAGCAAATGCTGGGCTGGTGAGCTTGAAACTGGGAACTGAGAGCACCTGTGCAGAGAAGTAAAAGTATTTCTGACCTCACCTTAATGGTTGTGATCAAAAATATATCCTGACATTGATAAGTGAAGTGAAAGAGCAGCTGACAGAAATCAGCTGGAAAGCACAAGGATTAGCTGGTGACATTCTGATCTGTACAATTAGGCGGATGCTATTAGCATTTAAGTAGTTTAAAAATCTGCTCCCTGAAATACAGAACTGTGTGCTTGAACTGTAAAAATGCCGTCATTCTACCTGACTCAGTGATAATTGCCTAGTAAATGCTAAACGTAGTGAAAACTCAGCAGAGACTCAGAAATGCAGGCTAGGAACCAGCAATGGGAATGAGAGCAACATTCATCTTAAAACAAATTCAAAACAGCACTCAGCTTTTAAAAAAAAAAGAAAGAAAAAAGATAAAAGAGAGGCTCAAAAAACACAAGCTCTTAAAATGCCAAGTTTGATGTAACCAAAGGAGAAAATAAGTGGTGGTGGTTTTCAACTGAAGAAATCGGGGATAAAAGCTTCGCTATGAGAATAACTGTTTTCTCCCTGTCACACACACATGTACACACGTGTGTCTGTACACACACATGCTGCAGCAAAGGGCCTTCCCCCCTCCCAGATCCTCGCCAAARTCTCTACAGATAGTTGCATTTGTCTATGTGAAAGCAGATTTGCTGGATAAATCGCAATGCTGTCTGACAGCAGGTTGCTGTTGTTGTTAGCACCTTGGAAAACTCTCTTTGTGGCTCTGCATCCTGCGCTCCTCGAGTACAAGATCTTGCCTCCTCTTGCTCGCTGGGGGGTGACCCATTTCCAGTCCTCTTCACCGGCTGACTACGACTGCAGCTCTCCTGCTTTAGGCCCCGTCCGTGTGTTTGCATGATGTGCTGAGCCGCCTCCTGGCACTGAAAGGTCAGTTAGCTCCCGGGGATCAGCTGTAGGAGGGGAGAGGAGAGGGGCGAGTACCCCGAAGGGCCATCAGCCGGCTGGATTTCACAGGAGACCAGGACGCGGCAGTGACCTCTGCCCTTCACTCTTAGCCAAATTAGYGGGTCGTGCTCCCCCGGAGGAAGCGGGGTCATAGCACAGCAGTACACAGCMGGGATGTGCTGCCTGGCCAGGCTGACAGAGAGGTGGTTTTAGGGATCTTAACAAGGTAAATAGCAGCAYTTTTTCTGCCCTAATAGAAAGGGAAACACGCACGTGCAGTTGTAACATCTCTGTTTCAGAGCTATAAGTCTCTGTCAGCTTCATTACCTGCTGGATTCCTCATACAGTTAATGCGGCGGCACCCAGGAGAAAATGCGATAGAATTACCCCAAAACCTCAGCCAAAATGAGTTGGGTGACGAACCGTCCTGATGTCGCCCTGGCAGCCTCTTTGGAGTGTGACACCTCGGTGGGAAGCTGCTCCAGAGAAACCGTTGTGTCGACGTGCTTGGAGATGAGTCTGGTGCAGAGTGCAATTCCCTAAATCCATCAACAGTCTTCTCATTGGCTTTGTTTAAAGCCTTTTACCTGAACATACATCATCAACTGTTTGGAAAAGCTTGCTTTTYTACTGCCGTGTTTTTCCAGAACTTACCCAGTTTGGAGGGTCTGTTTCCATCTCACACTCCAGGCTATAAAGAAGGAAGTCATCTAACTCCACGAGAAGAGGTTTGTCTCTGCTACCATCGCTGCAGCCTTGAGTCGCACGCTCTCTGGAAAAGAGAGAATAAACTTGGGGTGTTAGTGCAGCAATACAGTAATTCAAAGTTCTGCATATAATTCTGTTAATGAGATATGAGCCAGAATAGATGCCAGCTTCCTCTCCTAGAGCTACATTTATTTTGCAAAGCAGTAGACTGAGAACGTGTTTAGCTTCATTTTTGTTAATATAGTGAAGAGACATGGCTGATTACATGCAGGGAGCAGTACTATTCTGGTTTTTTTTTGTTTGTTTGTTTTGTTTTGTTTTTAAGGTGAATTTTTCTGCCTATAGCCACATTTCAGAAACACAAAGGATTATTTGTAGATCACTTGGAAGTATTAAATGAGTTCATTGACTATTCTGTTAATACACAGAGATGTGAAAACAAAAGATGCAAACGTACGTATTCTTTTGTATCTGCACTTGCTCATCGAGGAATATAAAAGACAAATAACATTTTCAGAAATCTAACCACCTCTTGCAGGTTTGGATAACAGAGGAATTAGGCAAATTCTGGAAGGGGAAAACAAAACTTGGACAAAGTCGGAGAAATTTCGTCTTCCAGCAGGAAGTGATGGGCATGGATTATTCTCAGCAGGCTGCAAAGGCTGAGGAGGCCAACTTCCACCGCAGTGCGTCCTCCTCCTCGGAAAGCAATCTGGACCGCAGCGCCTCAGCCGAGGAAGGGCACTCGATGCGCGTTCAGTGGGTATCTCTCTGCTCAGGACTGCACATCATCTCTGTTACAGTGYGGAGGGGGAAGCAAGAGATCCTGTGATCCTCACACTTGTGTCCCGCTTTTTTTGCTGTGTGTGGAAAGGTTAGGTGGTGCCTTGGGCTTTATCAAGAGATTTTGTAGTGATTAATATTGAGCAGGTCTTAGGAGGTGACTGAGGCTTTTTGTAGGATCTTTCCTATTTAACTCCTGCCACACACATCTGAATTTATTTTCTTCCTGATCGGCTTTAAAGGTGTGTAATCATGCGAGACTTAGACTGTTGACAGCACAATTTTAATGCTTGCCAGCCACTCAACAGACGATCAGTGCAGCAGGAACAGAGCGCAGGTTCCCACTGTCCCCTTGTTTTAATAGATTCACTGCCATCTCGGTTTCATTAATCGTCTCACCTCTGAACGCAATATTGAAATGTTATCGGCTTCTCTTCTGGTCTTTCRTATTCTCGCCATGCTCCTGGGCGACTGGAAGCGAGCTGGCTGTATCCCTGTAAAGCTGCAGATACACCTACGCTGCACGATGCGGTTCAGTATACAAGTGTGCATGCTGGCTCTCGAAAAGAGTCGTGTTGTGGTCGCGTGGAGATGCAGAGGGGCGAATTTACCTTGCTTCTGAGTTAACTCAGTCCAGCATAGGTGTACCGGAGCTATCTGTCATCTCGTTAGGCCAGGGGTTCAGCTTTGATAGACTTGGGGTGTGCTACTCCAGTACAAAGAGGAAAGGGTGCATAGGGACAATTTTGCATCACTGAAATTAGCATCTGTAGCAGGATCAGCCTGACGCTTTCACCTGACAGTATATAGTCAGTGTTCTGCTGCTTTACAGAACAAAAGTAAGGACAGGACTGCTGTTGTAACTTAAGACCACCTACCCTGTGCCCTCAAGCTTCTTTTTACTGCTTGCATTAACTGCTATTTCTTGATATTCTTCTGTTATTTTTCAACTGCAAAATACCAACAATGTAATTTTTTTTATTTTATTTCCTGTTATAGCAGTTTAAGTGCCTCTAGCTCTTTGACTTTAGCCATATATCTATCATCAGGAAGGTTGTTTTAGATCTGCTTACATTTAGCGCTCTGCATAAAGAGAAATATTACTGCTGATCTCATTTTGAAATGTTACCGAGAGTGAAAATGAAATTACTGCAGGTCATTTTGAAGCAGGAGCAGAGATTGTGGTTGGAAACAATGTTTCAGTATTATTGGGAAGGAAAAAGTGAACTGATAACAAAACCAGCAGTGAGAAGGGGAGGTCTTTGCCGTTTTGAGCCGTATCCTGTACCATCTGTCCAGACTGCCCAGCCTCTCAAATGATGGGAATCACRGTGTTCATAAAGCGTTCTGGGCAGGCTGAGCTTTATTTCAGAGGATCATCTTTGAAATATGTTGATTATCAATATTTAAAAGGGCTCAATTAGAAGTTCAGGCATATTACAAGTGCAGCTAATAAGAGCCACGGTGTGAAATACAATAGCACTCTGGTGACACTGTTACGGCATCACGGTTAATGACCAAAATATTAAAGAACTTATTGAAGTTCAATCATCAATCAAGGTAAATTGATTCTTCTGGCAAAGAATGCAAATGCGTTCCTTTGATACTGCATGAATACCAACTACCTAGGCTCTGCTCATGCTCGTTTCTATGGTTATCAATTTGTGAACAGCTGGGTGAGATGTGGTGAAAGGAGGGAGGAAGTAGCAATAATTAACTTTCCATTTACTGATTACTGGCTAAAATTATCATGATAATCCTGATACTAAATTTCTTAAAGTTTTCCTCTCTCCTCTTTGCGTGTTGTCTCTATCGTTGTCTTTGTTGGTCCTGGGGCTACTTCCAATGGAAGATGGAGAGGGGATGAACAGTTTAACTCCTTTTGCAATCAGCGTTTCCTTCAGGCTGTAAATGTGCATGCAAGAGTTTCAGTGCTCTTGGTCAAAGTTATCATTATAATCAAGATATTGCTGGAGCAGAGGCTCATTCCCCTGCTGTCAGGAGGCCATTGGTGCCTCTTCAGATCCTGCTCTGATTCTTTTTCACCTTCCTCATCCAATTTGTTCTGTTGGCCCTTGTGCTCAAAGGTTTTGCACAGCTTCTCCTCTCTGGGAGTTTGTTCCTTTTACTTTCTTCATCTTTGGGCTCTGTTAGTACCATTGGCCTTTGCTTTAGTCCCTGGCTGAGCACCTGCATGCTGCCTTACTGCCCTGTGCACAGAGTTCATCCRCCATGCTGAGGTCCCAGGTGATTCATACTGGGGGCACTCTTCATATCTCCCTCTCTGAGGCCTGTAAATACAAGTATAAGCCTGTGATTTTACCCTAAGCGTGCTGTGTTCATTCTCCCTTGGGGTGAGCTCTTGAGGTGGATCCTGCTGCACCAGGAGTAACAGTCTCAGGACAAAATCCAAATCCTCTTCAGAGGCTGCAGCTGGTCTCCAGCGGTGTGAAAAGCTGCAGGTAAAACATGTTTCAAACATGTCATTTGTTTGGATGTCCCCTCTCAACAGCAAAACCCAACTGTGTGGGCCCACACCCTGGCACATCACTGGAGGCATCGTCTCCCAGTCCCGCACTCCCGCTGCAGGAGGAAGACCTCCCTGCTCTTCATGCCCGGTATGCGTTGTTGGTTTCCAGTGCACACAGCGCAGCCATATGTGGGGACAAGCAAGCTCTTCTATCACCTGATCCATCTAATCTCGTAGGAACAATTCTGTCTGTGCGCAGGAGCGACAGAGGTCTAATGGGCRCTAATGATAAACACTGATCTCCTCTCATGCTGCTTATACAAATGTCACATTATGCTCTTATAATGAAAAGCGAGAACAAGCCATTCCTTACCTCAAGGACAAAGAGCTGGCACCATGACCATAGCTAGCAACTCCTGAAATCTTGCCAGGACTGATAATGTATGAATGAAAATTGCTGTAGTAAGAATTACATTTGTTATATTTCATAAAAATATCCTCATTAAACAYTTTCTGTCAAATAGATCTAGGTTTTTAATTGATTTTTCCTACGTAGACTGCTCTCCATCCCAGGCCTCGGAYGAGCTTCATTTTTACGTGAAGTGCATATCTGGCAAGAATAGGAGCTGTAGAAGAGAGGAACAGAAGAACTGCATTGTTGCTGGGGCAGAAGAAAGGAAGTACAAATGTGAGTGAGAGAGGTCAGCCATTCTTCTTAGGGATTTTGATTGGTTGGTATATTGGAGGTTTTTTGAGAAGAGAGATGGTTTTTGTCTTTTGTGGCTCTGCCCAAAGTTACCCTGAGGACAAGTACAGTAACAGAATTTTTTAAATGCTCATATTTTTTTCTGACAACAAGGAGTATAGGCCATAACTATAATATGCAGGTGCATAAAAGGCCACAAGTAGTAATCTACGGCTGGAAAGACATTCCATGCAGCAAAAGACTTCAAGCTTCATATGTTACACTTACCAGAAGGAAGCGCAAGAGGTGAAGTATTTGTGGAGTATGAGTACCTAAAGTGAGAGAAGATGCTGGCTGCAAACAATGACTGTTTAATCCATCCGACAGAGCTAGAGCAAGAATCAATAACTGGAAGCTGAAACCAGAGAAATTCAAGTGGAAATGAGGCTCGGACCTCAACAGTGGGGCTGATTCACCGCTAGGAGTGTTGGCTTCTCCATCTCATGATGTTTTCTAGCTCTGGACACCCTTCTGTAAGACATTTCAGCCAAGCATAGGTGGGAATAGAGCACAAGACAGGTGTGAAGGGTCGCTATACAGATTTTGTCCCTTACAGAAAGCTAGGTGAGGTGATTCCCTCCGGTTCTTACCTTCTTTTAACCTGGGAATATAACGGAYGTTTTCTGGATTAACTCAGCTTCATGATTCCAGTTAGATCCTTTTTCTTGAGAGTAGCAAAGAATTGATCTTCGCTCAGGTYGTTTTGGAGTGTGAAATGAAATTCCTGCTTATCAGCAGATAATGTCCAGTGGAGTAGCATGGAGAAAAACTCAGACAGCAATCATAGAATTAGTGGCAAATCTTTTTCTCCATCTTTATAGTCAAGCTACTTTCAGCATGAGGTTAAGTGGGTCCTTCAGCCTTGAAATTTCRTCTGTGCAGATGGCAACTCAAATTCCTTTACAGGAAATATAGGAAAATGCTGTTGGGTATCAGAGAGCTCCTCATTGCACTRAGAGTCATGTTGCTGGAGCAGCATRTGCCAAAGCCTGCAGGGCATTCAGGGTGGATGCTTGTCTTTTAGGGCAAGGCGAGCCATGGAGCTAGCTCAGATGTGGTCCTGGGCTGTAGCTGAAAGAACAGACCTGGAAATTGAGGAGGCGCTTTGTGTGTGTGATGCTAGTCTGGGACTTCCCAGTAAAGTTAGAATAAAAGGGGAAGAGTAAGTTTTGAGACTGTGGTCTGCTTGTGGATGATTAACAGTTAAGCCCTGACTCTCAGCCCATTTATATGACAGGGTTGAGAGCAGCCCTTTCAGGAAACCAGCAAGGATGGAAGTGATAGGTGCCAGTGGGGCTCACATGTCATGAGCTTCCCAGAACATGAATTGTTCTCAAGGTTGCTAGAGAGAAATTGGCTGCTCCAAGTGCAGGAAACGATGTAGCTGAAACACAGCAGCTGATGGAGAATGCTGACAAGTTTCCTCAACTGTCAGAAAGAGAAGAAAATATAGCACAGAGCTGCTAGCACATCGGGCATAAAATAAAGGTTTAACTAAAGTAAAGCATCCATCCTCCAGCTTGGTGAGTTACATGCTGCCCAAGAACAAACTCCATGGAGCAGCTGACAGATAACAGATGGTGCAAGCAACATAACTTAGTTCATTGCTTGTTACTACCCATCATTCTGCATTAGTGGAAGCACCTCTTTTCACCTGAAAAGGAAGGCCTTCAGGAGCACTGCTCAAGGCTAAGCATGGGCTGTGTCAGCAGGGTCATTCTTAGGTTTTTTTGATGCTGCCTTGTTCAGCATGTGAGTAACCATAGCTGTCAATTGGGTATTGCTATCTTCATTTTCCTCTGGATCTGTCTCATTACTAATCGTGTCTCTATTTTATTTTTAGGTAAAAACACAAAACTCCTCTTTTTCCTATAATTAGCATTCATTAACAAGCTATTTTCATAAAATTATACCTCTCATAATCTACAACTRTATGTAGGAAGACATTATTGTCAAAATGGTGACATTTTCACGCTCAGTGGAGCTAGGTGGAACCCAGGTCCCACTGGTCCCAGCAACTAAACTTGCTACAGCATCGAGGGTTGGCTGTGCTCTGGGGAGGAGCAATCTTTGCTGCAGTGGAGCAGGAAATGGCTAGTTAAGAATAAATGGAGCACTCGGAAACRGGAAGCACAAATATTCATCCTCTATCATCACCATCTGCTTTTCTCCCATTGAGGCATGTGGCATACTTCATGTCAGCCTAATGCCAGCTCTGCCCAGAGGGTTTAGATGAAAYAATTCAAGTTCCTTTCTTCCTTGTACCATCCTCATAAAGTTGCCTGACCATAACTCTTTGCCCCCTTTTCCCAAGGAGAAAAGAAAATTACCTAATGGTGGAGAGACTGTTACTTATTGCCTCTGTCTACATTTCCCTAATGACTTTATGCTTTCTTGTATTCATACGTGATCTACATAATTGTTTTTTTCTGCATTTGTATTGAGGCCTCTTCTCTCATTCCTTACATCACCGTTTTCCCATAGCTCGTTTGTGCACAGTCGTTGGGATGATATAGCTGCTGCATTACCTCAGTTTGGTACCTAGTTAGACTCTTCCTCTCCAGAGAGATGTTTTAAGACCTGCCAAACTGATGCAGTCAATTTTGCTCCCATCCAGTCCAGTCCCGATATAAAGCACCTATGGAGCAAATTGGCAGCTTTGTTTCCCCCTTTTAAGCTGAAGAACATCTTTAAGACTCCTGTGGGCTTTAAGCTCCAGGCCTGGCCTGCCTGTATGAGTTCTTCCTTCGGTTGCTGCCTTGGCCAGACCTTCCGCGTCTTCATTTGCAGCTCCGCTCCCTGCTCCCATACAAAATGCACTGGCACATTTCCTCATTGGCATAAATTTCTGTGGTCACTGAGTTGTTTGAAACATTAAAATCTGGACTGTGGTTGTCAAAACCAGGATGCTTTGGAAAGAAGGGCTCTTTACAGAGCCATATGCAGCTCCGGGGAAATTTGAAAAGGAAAATCTGTCTGCAAAGGCAGTATGCTTGACTGTTTGTTGTTGTTTTGTTTTGTTTTTTCTGTAGCGCATCTCATGACACTCACAAATATCTACTGTAAACTTGACCTGAGCCATTTTACAAGCATAGGTAGTGGTCAGTTGTTTCCCCTGGGCACATGAAGATGTCCTGCACAGGGAGTCAGCAGCGGCTTTGCTGTAGTTGTCCAGCAACGACTGCGGAGGCAACGCTGGGCAGTAACGTGCTCTAAAACCCTGTTCTTTATGGAGCTGTACGTTGCTCAGGACCAGCAATCCTGCCTGCTCTCTTTGGACCTGCAGAGTTTAATAACATGCTTATGCTGCCGAGGCATAGCAGCTTTCCCTCTCCTGCGCTGTAAACTCTGCAGGCTTTCTCAGTGTCCCTGCTGCAGTTTGTAAGCTGTCTGCCAAACATCCTTTGGAGCTCTTTTAGCTTCAAAAGAAGGGCTGTAGTGAGTATTTTTAAATATAACCAGCCTGCTTCTAAGAAGTACTTAAATACAGATTCATAAACAGAGAATCAAGCTAGAGCACTTTGAGATAGTTTTCCAGGAAAGCTCTAAGAGTTTACAACCTTCTCTCTGCTGTCTCCAAAATGTGTATTTATTTAATCTCACAYTGCCTTCAAAAATTCTTCTTAGTACTCTGTACAAGGTGGTTCTTCCATTTGAAAACAGGGCGGTTAATTACAGTCATAAGTGTGTGGCCACTGGCCATTCTCCCTGGAGAGATACATGCTTCTGAAATAGCATTTGTGGAATTTGATATTGTTGCAGGTGTCAAAGTGAATGCACCCAAATGAGTCCCATAAGAGGTTATAGTGTTGTTTGTGTCCTCTTGACACTCAGGACTGTTGAAAACACGTATGAAAAAGCATAGGGGGTTGAAGAGGAAATAATGAGTAAAAATTTTCAAACAATCATACATGAAAAATTAAACATGAATTACCTAGAATTCTGTTGCTTAAAAGATAAAAGTTTAATGATCCGAAGAACAGCAATAGAGGTACTGTTCTGTTTTTCAGTATGTAGCCCTGCAGAAAGAATTACTTAGAAGCAGTGTAACAAAATGTTAGAAAATTTAGTGCAAYTGTTAAAAACTCCTATTTAAAAAGATTTTTGATTTTTATGAAATGAATTGTACAACATTTCTGCTAGTGCGAAAAGGGCCTCTGTAGTTAGAGCGGAACTGTGTGAACTGTGAAGCCTTAGGATTACAGTTTCGTATAAAGAGGCATAGTATGCCTTCTACTGCATTATGTATTAAGAGTATTTCCCTCTTGCAGAGTTTCAGGTAYGGAGAAGACGAGAAGTTACATCAGCAAAACCGTTGCCTGCAATCAGGTATCATTCCAGGGAGCTACATCTTCATAATTAGCAAAAGGAGCAAAGCTCTTGCTGTGTTTCTGTAGTACAAAACTTGATATTAGGCAAATTGAAGCTGGTCTGTGTGAATTTTGGGTGTGTGTGTATAGGACAGATGCAGGTAGTGTCTCAATTAAAGGTGGCTGTTAGTACGTGGGATTCCTCCCCTTTGAAGTGTTTTGTGCTGTATTTTGGGGGGGATTTGCTTTCCCTGGCTCTGCAGTTTGTATGTGCAACCGTTTCTAGAAGTTGCAGCTGCCAATCATATGTGAAGACGATCAGCTAATGCAGATACCCAACGCTCTTTGTTTATTTTTGATACCGGCATGTATCTGCAGTGCAACCAAGATTCAGCATGTGCCTGCTTGCAAGAGGCCAGGCTCTGTCTTTGGTGCCCAGCAGCCATCTGGTCGCAGCATAGTGAGATGCACCCCTGGGCTAGGTTTTGAAGACTCTAACTTTTACTCCAAAGCCACCAGCAGCCTTAGGGAACAGTACAGAAAAGCTTGTTTAGGTGGTGTATCTGCCAAAGGGGCCTTCAGTGGGGACATCTCCTTTTCGCACTCCAGGGTGGTGTAATTCAGAGACTACCTCCTAGGGAGCGGGTATCATTCAGAGTGAAATTACAGACAACTGACAGGATCCCTGTCCTCATAAATCCCCAATAATTGTGACAAATGTCTGGAGCGCTGCAGGCTTGCAAGGCTCTGCCAGCTGCCCTGGCAGCCCGGCGGCAGCCGCAGCAGCACGGCCAGCACATCTGTGTTGGGGTGGCCAGCCCTGTGGGACTGGCTGCGACTCACCACCATGGCCCGAGCTAAGACTTTTAACTATTTTTTGTCAGGAACATCAGATCAGATCTGGTTAAAGCAGCCAAAATGGCAGTGGTCATTTCCTGCTGCCTGATCTGTTCATATTGATAGCAAAACCTGGTGGAAACCCACAACAGGAATAGCAGAGTTTGCTGCGAGTTTTTGAAGCGTGTCAGCAGAATCCTTAGATTTCCATAGTGCAAGATCAGAAGGGAGATTAGGTTATCTGTCTTCACGTCCTCATTTCACAGGCTGTCACCAGATAGTCCTGTGATACCCCCAGGCATCCTGTGGCCCCAGAAAGCAGCCTGTGCTACAGCTGGAGAGCAGGAGCTGCCAAGCTGCCACTGTTGCTGTTGCSCCACGCAAAGCACCGGCATTGTTTGACGGGGCTCGAGTGCTCCCTTCAAACAGCACTGTGCTGTTCAGGTGGAGAAATATCCCTCCCTCCTTCTCCCAAAGTCCTTCTCTGCTTTCCTCCCTAGAGGTCCGTTAGTATTGCCAACCCTCAAACTTGCGCAGCTCTCGCAGGATCAGCTGTGGCACCACTTCAGACCTTTGGTTTCTCCAGCCCATGAGCTAGTTATAACTAGTCTCTGCTGCTGCAAGGAAAGCTGGGAAGGAAGCAGAAAACAACTGACTCCTTGTGAATAAAATTCCTTCCTGACCACTGCAGACAGTAGTCTGAAGCCCTGGGCTACAAGAATTGATTAGAAGTTGGCCTGTTGCAGCTGTTAGGAGCATGCCGAGGGCAACGCAAGCAGTCCACGTCTGCCTCCAGCCTCTACTCAGCAAGGTGAGCAGCAAGACTCGGGCATTCAGGATCCCAAACCAGAAAGTACTGTCGGAGCCGATGAGCCCGAACCACCCTTGGGCACCAGCCATGCAGCTTCTCCCAGAACCTCTGAGGCTACTTTTCGCTTTTTAATTGTTTGGTTTCTTCTGAACAATTGCAAGCAGTGGCGACTCTCTCGTCTTTTGCATGAGCCGATGTTAAATAAAAGCAGCTTTGCAATTAAGAGATTTTATACATGTCCTAATGCATGGCTTCGGGGGCAGCAGCAGAGCTGTGCCAGCATCTGTGGAGTGCTTGGTGGCAGGGTTTGCAGCGGCACAGCACCGCAGATCGCGGGCTGTAGCTGGGAGCACAGCGTGGGTAGCTCCGTGGGATGTAAGGGGGTATTAGCCTCACAGATACATCTCTTTTCTTCAAGAACTCGTAATTGGCTCACATTTTAGCAACTGGTAAAATAAGTGCTCAAAAGCCCCCCCTTCCTTCTTCTACTGTATCATACTGCTGTTCCCTCCCCATTTTATGTTGCATTGTACTCRCTTACTTAGCAAGCTCTGATTTTATTTCTGAAGTAAAGATGTGAAATTTCTTTCATTTTAAGATATTTTAAAAATAAACCCAAATAGCTGTAGAGTTGCCACACGCAGATTGATTCCCATGGAAAGTGTGGTATTTAAAGCTAATCTTGCCTGAGTTCGTAAACTGCTTATTATATGTGGTGCTTAGGACTGGAATCGCTTTTCTTGGCCTGGGTGTTCCAAGCTCTCGGGCGAGAAGAGGAGCGTGGTGGGTGCAGCTGAATTTAAAACTGAAGAGCTCATTTGGAAATAATTCCCTGTGGCAATCGGAATGTTTCTGCCTGAAACAAGTGTTTGGTTTCAGGCTGGTTGGAGAGACATCCTCAAGGAAAAAAAAAAAAAAAAAAAAGGAGGATTGTCTGCAGATTCATTTTTCCATTACTTGGAAGTCATCTTGTATATAATTTAGATGGGTCTTAACGAGGCATTAAGTCACTTTCAGGGAATTGATGATTCTTCGTTCGCTTCTCTGTGAAATGAGGGCCTGGAGCCTTCCCTTTGCTCCTTTGGGGGTGTCGTCGGATCTGGCTGCAGAAACCCGATGCAGCTCTTACTCAGAGCACCGCAGTAACCACCCCTCTGGCCTGCGCCTCTTTATTAATCATCTTTAATAAGATGGGCCGCGTTTCTGTTTCGGCCTCACGTACCCCACGTCTTCTCATCTCCAGCAGAAGTCATCCCTGACCCTTCTTGTTTTCTTAACTCTTTTGTCACCCGTTGGCCTTTGGTGGGGTTCGGAGATCCTGCAGGAGCGCAGAGGGGACTTTTGCCAGCTCTGGTTTTGAGCTGATAGTTGCAGGGCCAGCTTGGTGTAGCTGATGGAGCGTGACAYGGGGGATTGAGGGGCTTGGGATCTGTGCTGATCACTGCCTAGTCACGGCCTCCGATGCCTCCTTTCGTCTCCTCCCGCAAAGCGGGGTGATGGCCCCGGCTCGCCGCCTTGCGCTGGTGACGTCCCTCGCGGATCTGCCTCCGCTCGGAGGCACGGCCGGCAGGCCGGGAGGTGGCGGCTGGCGCGACGCGGCGCCCGTGCACGAGTGCGCGGGCTCGCTGGAGAAGCCGGCGGGCGTGAATTTTCCCTTGCCCTCTCCGCCCCGTTCCTCGGCGCGCCGTGGTTTGCCGACTTCCGCCACTCCGTAGCGGGAAGGGTCGGGAGCCTTGTCGCGGGCAAGGACGCGGGCCGGGCGGCGGCGGCGCGGCGGGCTGGGCCGGGCCGCTCGCTCCCCCTGACGCTCGAGCGCCGGCGGACGCTCTGTCGAGGTCCCGCGAGCGTTCCGGGAGGCGCTCGGCTCCCCGCGGGCCTTCTCCGAGTTGCCAAGGTTACGCGCCTTTCCCGCGGGCTTTCCCGCGAGAGCGGAGCAGGAGCCGCAGGTTGGCTGCTGCTGYGAGCCCGCCCGGCGAGCGCGGCCGCCTGCCGCCTCACCTTCCTCTCTCCGCGCTCGGCCCTCGCGGCCGCCCCACCGCTGCCTGAGGTCTCCTTGCTTCTTCTTTGCCTTTTTTCTCTCTTTTTTTCTTTTCTTTTCTTTTTTTGGAGTAAGGATCATATTCGTTTTGTTTTGCTTGCATAACCGGGTCTGTTATCATCTGACTAATTACTCACACATTTTCCTGCAGACAGCAAATGGGAGAGATAAAACTGCAGCAGGTTTATGTGATTTCTGCTTATCAAATTACTGTAATTATTTGAAGAATGGTTTAAAATTGTATGGAGTAATGAATTTAATTACGAATTTGCAGCGATGCCTTGTGCTGCGCGTGGCTCGCAAACGGGCGAGTTTGTGAGCAGCTCTTCCCGAAGCGGCAGCCGGCCGGCGGGATTGCGGCTCCTCCCTTGCAAGGGGAGGCTCCGGCACCCCCGCGCAGCGAGGGCGCTTTCCAGGGCCGCCTGGTCGTTCAGCTGACCAGCTCCTGTAGACCGGTTTTAATACAAACCAGAGCAAGACAAGGTGCCAGAAGCCTCCTGCCCCGGGGCGTGCTGCAGCTAGTCGGCTCTCTCCTCCTTCCCTCCCCCTCCCCAGCCCCGGGGCATGTGGGGTGCAGCCAGCTTGCCGAGGCCACCCCACCTTCTCCTTCTCCAGAGATGAGCCTGAGGGTAGCTGTCAGCCCCGGCAGGTCAGGCAGTGCCGACAAACCTGTCCCACCAGAACCGCAGCCTGCTGCAGCCTGCTCAAAACGCACGAGTAGCATTTGTTGCTCTGCTCTAGGAAGAGCAGTTTTTTTGTGGTGACTGAGAGAAGCATGGAGACGTGCTTGACCTGCGAGAAGAGTCGAGAGGGCACACACGGGTCCCGGGGCGTCCCCCAGCCCTCAAACACAGTGAATTTCTCCCTACTCGCCTGTGCTCTTCTTTCCCGTCCTCTTTAGCGCTGGATGCTACAAAAAGTTGCGTTCACCTGCATCCCGCTGAACGGGCTCGCTCTCGTCCCCTCTCGAAGCTGGCAGAGGGGACAGGGTGACCCTCCGTGCCTGCAGCCGCGGGGCCAGTTAAACAGCTCAAGGACAGGAGACCCCACATCCCGGTGGTGCTGCCTCTTGTCTCTCCCTTTGCGCGCAGATGTGGAAGGTGTGTGTGTCCTGCCAACAGCGCTGGTGCTAATACATACATGAAATTTCTGTCTGGTTTTTTGTTGTTGTTAACTAAGAGAGAGATTGTAATGAGAGCTTATTGTAGGGATACTGAATTTTACAAGCAGGGGGTTGAGACTGGACAGTATTTTTTAATGCTTTTTTACATTATGTGCTGCTGCTGTTTGATGTACATGGTGCTAGGTAAGTGGATGGATGTGCTAGAAAAACCTGTTTGGAAGGGGGCGAAACCAGATGAAATGCCATCCTTCAGAGCAGGAGAGTTTCCGAAAGCAGGAGTGCTCTCACGAGGGACAGGCTGGACCACGAACAAGGCCACCGTTCCCAGCAAAAYTGCGAATTGTGAAAAAAGACAGAGGGGCAGTGGAGGGAAGAGCTGCGGGCTGGATGCATGTAGGCAGTGGGATAAAAATGCAGGCAAGAGAGAGCTGAAATTGGTGGCAGAAGACATGGAAGAACTGCTAGAACTTCATACCTATGCTGTGATGTTTTGAGCTGCATAACGTATAAAGACTGCTGGATCATCTGGTGTGGCCAGATTGCCATCACCTCTGGCGTCTCTTATGATACGGGTAGATGGTTCAGTCTTAACTATTGAAGATACTAGATACCACAGGCAAAATAAGAAGCAGCTAAGAGCTTTCCGATGTACAAAACCCTTGCAATGATGAAATGGCTGAGAGATAATGCTAACAGATGGTCTTGTGTCTGCAGTTCAATGATTGCACTGTTTAAATATTTAGAAATAAAAATGGCTACCGTAGGAGGTTACCAGACTTTGAAAATGCAAGTCTTCTCTAATTTGGACTTAAAGGCAAATCAGGTCTGGCACACCAAGAGAACGTGTTAGCAGTCAAAACCTCYGTCTTTCTCGGGGCATGGGAAAAGACATCTTGTGTGAAGGATGGAGTTATATATGATATTATGTCTGTTAAAATGCAAGGTCAAAGCAGATTGTAAGTGGTGTTGACTTTTAAAAGAGCTTGTCAGTGTGGGCACGAATTCTGCAAATCTCTACAGTTCCATGTTACTGAGGAAGCAGCAAGGTGCTATGACAGTGTGCTTGTGGAAGCCATAAGATAGATGCAATTTTTAGCAATCTTTCTATAACCCTGCTTGAGCCAGGAAGAAAGAAAAGCCCCTTTGCATTAGAAAACTCATAAAAGTTTGTGYAGTAAATGTTGTAATTGTTTGTATGTTGATGGCAGTCGTAAGTACAGTTGAATGAGAAGAGGTGGTAGTGAGTAGCAGTTGGCTGGCTGGCTGGCTATGACTCTGACCTCCAGAAATAGCCAGTATCTCTGGGTGCCTAAAAGGAGAATATAGTAACGTGCCATATTCCCCTAGCGACGTGAACTATATGCACCGTTCAGTATGTGAGACAAAAAGATGAGAATTCCTTATGCTTCAGAGCTTGAGATTTCATTGCCCTTCTTGTGCTTGGCTTTTATAGCTATCGACATTATTAAACATCATAAAATTGTTCAGTTCTTCTGAGTCCAGCTACAGTGCTTTTCCCGATTTGTGGCCACATATAAAGAAAGAAGTTAGTAAAGACTGCCTATGGAAAAAAAGAGAAAAAAAAAGTCATCTCAAATTCAGTCTGAAAACATGGAATAAAATTAGCAATAATATTTTGCACACAAAGCTGCCTTCAGGAGGGATCTGTATCAGAGGAAATAACAGTGGCTAATATTTTCTTCTCTCAATCATTTTTAAAGGTCATTTTGTGATCAAAATCTACCTGCTAATTTAATTTCTATTCTCAGTGTAAATTTAAGATGATGCTTTTTTTTTCCTGTTTGCAGGTGATTTGCCAAGAAGAATCAACCTTTTGCTTTTGTTCTCAGTGTGCCGCGKTCTAGGCACAAAGCTCGTGCATGGCAGCCCAGCTTCGTATACTGATAGGCCCTGCATGCCAGACCAGTATTTCTTAGGTTTTCTTAACCCAGGGGCTGCGTGATCTCTCTGAAAAAATTTGTTAGACTATTCAGTGTAAMGTTGTTTCATGATACTTAATTATTCCATTTATTTCACTCTTTTGCTTGCTGCTTGTATGTATGGGAAAGCAAATGTGTTGCTTTGCTCTTCTGTGGCAGACCATGGGTAACAAGTTGAGATGCTTTCTTCCTCTCCCTGCCACATGTTCACTTGGAGGTTTCCTTTCCACAGTTCTTCCTAGCATTTCCACTCTTTCAAGATCACCTTTCTGTTTCTAGACAGGTGCAAAACAAATATATCGGGGATCTTGTTGGCTAGAGTTCAGTGGAAGAGAGGAGGAGGAGGAGAAACCTAGCAAGTGAACTGCTTCAGAGAGCCAGATTAGCCATAGGTTCAAATTCAAAAGACGGTATCAAACTTTGATTTTCAATTCTTATATGGAAACRTTCATGGCTTTGTTTGGCACATTCCCTCTTTCTCACAGGGAATGAGTTCCACTGTGTGGGCTCTGCAGAAATTTGCCCAGGCTTTGGGTCTGCTGTGGGTGAGATCTGGTGGAAATTAGAACATCTGTCTGCTGGAGGGCTCGTCTGCAGTGTCTAAGCCTCAGAAGCAGGCAGCTCTGCTTGCATACCTTCCTGCCATTTTTGTCTTCTAGAGAAACTCTTAAGATCTTCTAGCCTCTGAGACACGGGCCAGTCATAAGGAGATTGGGCACCGTCTGGAGAAGAGCATGACTTTGTTGCTTTTCACAGATATGATCTGGATCTGCTTTCTCTTCCCTTAGGCAGGTCATAGGTCTAAAAACTCCTGTCTGGAAGGAAAGAATGTATTTTCCCAAAGAGTTTGAGGCCCCCATAATCACAGCCAACATCAGAGACTCCCTGTACAGAGTGTCTCCCCTTGGCACTTGGTGTTGGTTGTCAGCTCAATAAAGGAGCAGTTGAGATTCAGCTAATTTCCTTCTGTCCTTGTCAAGTTGTCCTCCTGTTTTGCYGGTAACCTTGTGGTTAGATCCCTCATCAGCTCTGAAAATCACAGCTGTGTCTTCAGGACCTCTGTAGAGTATGTGCCATGCTGCAGGGTTTGTTGCCAGAGCTCTGAAAAGGGACYCATGGTCTCATTTCTTTGCACTTGGAGGATACCTGAGACAAATGCCAGCAGTTATTTTACCTTAAAAGCATGCTGGCTCTAGCTTTTTCTGTAGATGAATAGTTCTGACAGCAGTGGCCTATACAGAGTGAGCAGAGGAAATAAAGATTCACAGTACTCTGAATTGCAAGGAAATACCTACCTCTTCCGTCCTCTAGGAAAAAAAAAATAATAATAAAACTTGTAGCAGCCTCTGCTCAGTAGAAAGTTTTCTTTCCTGACAGTGACTACAGCTGGGAGAGCCTTGCTTCAACTCTTGCTTGTAATTACATCAGTGAAGTATCTTGGGAGCAGGTTAAATAGTCTTTTGTATATCAAATAAAGCCAGTGAACTTCACTGAAATCATTTAATGAAAACAATCCTGATTATCTGTATATACTGCCATGTGATATTTCAAAAGAACATCTTAAAGGGAAAYGTGGAATTGTTTAAGGCCTCTGAAGACTGGAGTGCAGAGGCTATGCGGCAAATGCCTTTACAATCTAGGATCTAAAGTAGACTTTGAATCGAATTGGTTTTTGCGTCGTTGTAAAACATGAGAGATTTTGATATGGTAACTTGGGCTTGATTCAGAACTTTCTTATTAACCGTTCCTCATGCGCATCAAATTTTAGAGCCTGAGCTAAAGAGCTGCGTGCACGAAGGATGGAACTGACTCAAGGACAGAGCTATTAAGGTGTGTAATAATCAAGAGAGGAAAATTAATTGCCTTTAATTTGGCATAAATCCCAGGGACCGTAACTCTGGTTATTAGGAATTCAGGGCCTCTTTCCAATTAGTTATACCCAAGCACGCTCCCACTTYCAGCTCCGGGAGTCTCAGCTGGGARAGCGTTAGTGCAGCGCTTGCTGCCGTGCTCATAAAGGACAGTGCTGCCCGACCTCTCCTCGTGTGGTCACTGCCAGCTGGTGTTTGCCTGGCAGTAAATCAAACTACACTATCGCATTATTGCTTCTGATACCTGGCAGTGAGCAGCTCAGTGTACGTCAGCCTGCTTGGGCAGTCCGTGCAGGCGAAGTCACCTGAGCCACGGTGGAGCAGGGCAGGGAGGCTGCTGTGGCATTAGCTTTCCAGTTTCCTTTTAAAAAAGCTGCTTCAGCAAAGCCAAGGTCTCTTTCTTTTAGATGTATGAAATGTAAATAATGCAATCGTAGTATCTGTTCTGGAAAATCTGGTCTAACCTCAGCCTGGTTTAAAAAAAAAAAAAAAAAAAAAAAAGGTGGCTGTTGTTTCCTGAGCTGACAGAGGCGGTGAAAGCACCTGCTGCAACCGTATGGCTGGAAACGCAGCTCCTCCGTGCTCACGGCGCTTATCCTGAACTGTAATTTCCTTCTACGAGAAGGTCTTGGAAAGCCTATGCTGGCTACCTGTTTTGCCTTTTCTGTGATTTACTGCTTAAAAAGAAGTGTTGACAAATAAGGAAGCCTCAGCAGCCACTGCGAGGGCTGCTCCTCCCAACCGCTAGTGTGGGGAGGCAGTGCAGGGATGGGATCTTCCTAACAAAAACTGCAATTATACTGCAGTGGCAAAAGAGCAAAATGTCCTTAAAAGCTCAAGGCCAGCTACTCTGTATTTTCAAGAGGGAAAGACTCTTTTAGAGCTTTCCTTAAGTTAAATTCTGGGGGAGAAGATGGGGACCAAACTCAAGGATAACACCTCCTGTCTTTCTCCAAAGCCACAGAGCTCTGCAGCCCTCACGTGTGCCCATGGAAGGGGTGGAAAATCCTGCCATTGCCATAGCTGCAACTTGGAAAATGGAAACTCTTAGAGCAAGTACCTCTAGTGTTAGGGAATACGTTTTCCTTCAACAAAGAGGAATTTTTGCTGATCTGCATTTAGTTTGCATTAAGATGAGTACCACAGGAGCAAAGAGGTGCCATTTTTTTTTTTGTATCCACTTGGCCTTGATGTGGTTTCGCTGCTAGCTTGCCGTTCATCAGTTGCCTGCTCTTTAATTCATGAGGGCCTACACTGGAGATTTGTTTCAAGCCGTGGCTGAAACCGTCAGCCACTCCTATTGCATGTCCTTGTGCAAAGATAAGTAGGAGACTGAGCTTCTGCAGCGCTTGCTGCTGTTAAACTCTTATCAGGAACATCAACCCAGCATTAAAAAGCAGTGCTGGGTAAAAGACAATGTCTTATTTATGTTTTCATGCAGTCATGTGCGAGCTACGGGGCTTGTCCTGACGGCCTTCCTATTTCATACCATCTCCAAAAAGACTGTTAAGGTAACCAGAGACACTGAAGTGGTGCTAGAGCCAGGGCAATTAAAGGAGCTACTAGAAAGCAGCATCTAAAATTAAGACATAAAACAATAGTAAGAGAATAAATTTATCTCCTTGAGCTGGTCAAATCTTGCTGTGCTTTTTCCGTTTTGTAACAGTTACCCACTGCTTCAGCATGTTTTGTGTGGCAGAGCATGTTAGAACTTCTGGATGGAAAGCAGAGATTTGCCACGTCGCTAGTCTCTCTGGAGTACAAATTAGATTAAAGCCTTTCTTATATCTTAAGAATGGTTTTCATGCAAGCAGATCCTGCATGCCTGAGGTGACTGCAACAGAACAAATGCATTGAAACTTCATGTTTGTTGTTTCATCTGAAGTTAGAATTTCTCTGAAGAAAAGATATTTGAGAAATCTGTTCACCACAGGGGTGAATATTTTTTAGCAATTGTTTTCTTTTTGAATGGCATAAAGAACAAGTTCAGACTAGAGCTTTCGTTCATGTGTGCCTTATTGACCTTTACTGCAACAGGTTCTCTGTGCTAATTTTGAGGGGTTTGCTTGCTTACTAAAAATACTTTGATGCATTTTCTGAGCTTTTGCTCAGAACACCAGTAGCTACAATAAAGGAGATGGCAGACAGCCACGTACGTGAGCATTTATCGAGAGTGGTGGGAAAGGATGGCACCAAGGAACAGGCAGAGGGTCAGGCGAGCAGCAGCACAGGGAGGTGGAGAGCAAAGCAGGCAATTGAGCAGTAGGGCTGGAGCTTTTCAGCTTATTTGCTGCAGAGGAGCCGTGTTTTGTTAAGAATTTGTGTTTATTCTCCTTTCCCACACCCACGCGCTTTGGTTGCTAGCTTTGGACTTCAGATTCTCCCAGCATTACAAAGCGAGCTCATCCCAAAGCTTGCCATTTTTGGAGTTTGCCAGCAAGCTTCAACTTAGTCTTCGTGAGCAGACAGTGAGCAAGTGTTTTGAGAGGGCATTCTTCTTGGTGAGGGCTTCTTGTTTTCTTTTCCTTTTGAAGCGCTGGCAATTCGTGATTCCCAGAATTCAGGCATGTTTGTGCTTTCTTTAATGAACCTCCAGCCCCTCCACAGTGCACTCTTAAATTTCACTTTCCACAGTAGTATTTCCAGAATAATTACAATGTTTCAAATGTTTTTGTTTCAGGATTTTGGGGAGGGTGGAAAACAAAGAAGAGTTTCTCTCTCTTGCATAGTATCACAGTGATTAGCCTTAAAAAGTTGACGATTGTTGCCCTGCCATGATGCCTTCCTTATTCAGTCATTTAGGTGTGAGGTAAAGTCTTTGCCATGCTGGAACAACTGCTAGTAAATAATAATTTTTTAGCAAGATCTATTGCCGAAGCATACCACTTTTCCCCATCCTTAATCTTGAAGTCTTTGCTTGCAAGTTGCTGRCCTCTGTTGCTTTGGTAGGTTGTGATGTTCCCCGAGAGGAAGTGAAGCCACTGGAATGGCAGTGATGCAGACAGGCTGCAGGAGCTAAATAGAAAGCAGATTTTAGCACAATCTAACCCTTTCAGTAGGAGTTAAATGACTGAAAATCTTGCATTCTGGCCTGTGAAGTGGAAATGAACAGATTTAGTATTCCAACTGAGTGACAGCAGGAATGCTTCACATTACTCTGAAACTGTATGTAAGCGTGGGAGAGTTCTGCTGTCATATTCACTCAGTGCTTGTGCATTTTTTCTTGCACTGAACTGCAACCAAACAGAGATGGATCAGAAGTCAAATGCTCAGTTAATTTAACCACGGGTTGTGTTTAATGGCATATGTAAATAAATTATTGATTGCACAAATTAAAAATGAAAATCTCTATGCTAATAGCATATCGCATCAATGCAGGTGGAGAAATATGGAAAATGCAGCGGATTAATAAATGACGTAGACTGAGAACTGCTTACATGCTTTTCTATGAAAAGTGAAGTTTTGGGTATGTTTTAGTGGGAGTATGTTTATATATTGTGTCACAGGGAAACGTGCAGGAGCAACAGTTGTGTTGGATTTCTCGGTATAAAATATTTTTTAAAACAGTGGTTTGAAAATAGTTCTACAGGCAGTTACATTCAACAATTCATACCAACAAATGGCACAGTCCTACCTTAAAGCACAGCTTGGTCCCCATTTACTGTTCTTTTACTATGGAGTCTTAATAGCTGGCTGCAAAACCTTTCTGAATTCCTTGTGTTTAAAGAACTTTTGTGGGATTTTTTTAATGCATACTTCCAGCTGCTGTTTTTTTTCTAAGTAATAGTTGTTGAAACAGTCTTGTCTTATTTATCAGCAGTTGGATATGACCCACAAAACTCTATCTTTACTTATCTAAATTTATGCTGTAATTCAGGGGAAGGGGAATAAAAAGTGAGGAGAAAAAAAAAATCTTTCCCAAAAAAGGGGATGAGAAAGGGACACTTGCTCAGTCAGGAAATCTTGCAGGTATGACCTGCTTTACTTCTGTGTAAGCTCTCCCTCACCCATATTCTTGACATTTCTCACTGTAGTTCCTGCTGTGTTACACTCTGAACCCTTCAATGACTTTCGGCATCATACAGTCTAAGCACTTTCTAGTACTGCATTAACAAGAGTGACTAGTTTCTCTGGTGTCTCGGGAAAAATGCTTGGTTTTGGCATATCTTTGGTTTCGGATTGAATTGTCTGTGGACATTACCCTACATTTTTGTCAGAGTAGTGGACTTGATTCAGATCAGGAATTTTAGGGTGGCCCTTACCTTCTGAAGGGGCTTTGCACCACACTTTCCTCAAACCTAAGATGTTCTGACATCCACTTGGATACGCTTTTCCCTGTGGCACAGAATTTGCTATGCCTGAGCAGACAAGCTTGTGCTGTAGTCTTCCTTTTGGAGTCTTTTAGGCCCTTCTGCTGGGCCTAAGTCTTGGAAAATCTTGAGTTTAGGATCAAGACTACAAATGTGTTCATTATTGTGAGGAAGCCAGGATAGAAAAAAAGAAGAGGTGGACAGGGCTGCAGAAGGATGATGTGGTAGTAGGGGTTTCCTAAATGCTACCTTCCTTTTTGCAGTCTAATCTGATAAAGGTGTGAATAACCTTCAGGATGGGTTTGGGGACTCCTGTCCTGACAGCTGACATATGCTAAGAAGTTACTATTGCTAAAGAAAATCCACACTGCATGCTGCAGTGTGTTTAAAAGGAAAGAAGGATTTATTTTTTAATGAAGTGCTGGCCGAGCCTCTGTGGCACCCCCTTTTTGTCATTCTCCTTCCAAGCCAGYGGGGCCAGGGCTGCATTTRTGGCTCGGGGTGACGTGAATGYGTCCAGAGCAACCTGCTTGGTTGCRTCACCCGCAGGGGCCGCGTGGAAGGTGGGCTGGGAAGGTGGACCGCTGGAGAAGCCTTCTCAAGCATGCGTGGTCTCCACAGGGAGCGGAGATGGCAGTGTTTAACACCTCTGTCGCTCGATGTTGGATAAAAACGTATCCAGTCTTGGATGGTCCCTTGGACAGGTCTGGAGGCTTCAGGGAGGCTGACAGGAAGGCTGTTTCGGTGATAACAGCTTCTGGATGGGCTGGGAGAAGGTCGTTATATGGTGCTCACCTGCACTGCGGCTGCGAGGGAACGCTGGAGCCTGGCGGGTGCCGGTGCTCATCCGAGCCCCGGGGAGGCAACGTGTCGGTGCAGCTGCCGCTGCTGCGTGCGTGGGAGCGGGGCCGGGAGCAGGGCTCGCGCTCGCCGCGGTCGTGGCGCCGGAGCCGCGGCAGAGCGGGTTCGGCGGCGCTGCTGTCTGCGGCTCGCGGGAGCGCCCTCCGGCTGCCCTCCCRAGGGGGTATCGTGGCTTGTAAACGGAGCTAGTTGCCTCCGAGTGGCGAAGGGCCGAGGTTATCAGCGTCCTTCCGGCACGCTGAGGGTAGCTCGCTCTCCGCTGGGCGCTTTAGGGACTCCTAACCTGCAGGACAAGCTCCCGTGCCGCGAGCCCCAGGGCGGCAGTCTGCCCACCGGTTCATCCTCTTCTGCTGTGTCTGGTCTCGTATTTTCTTGAATTCTCCTTGCAATACCTTGCAATACCTTTTTCCTTGCAAATTGTTTTGGACTGACTCAGGTTTTTCTTTTTCCCTTTTGTGAACTGTTTAGCTGCTGCGATCCTTCTCAGAGATAGCAAATACTTTGTTTACTGTAAGCACTTGGGCAGTCATTCATGTGGTTACGCTGTGACACGGAAAAATCTTTCCGGCGCTCATTTGCACGCCCGCCCACGCATCTGCGCCCTCCTGGCCGGCCTGGGCGGGYGGCTTCGCCGTGTCACGCTGGCACGATGTCATAGGAAAGCGGCCGATTTGTCCTTAAAAAGCCTCGTCAGCGACGCAGGGCCGTTCGTGTTCCTCCATCGACCTGCCTGAAACTGCTTGCTGCTTGCTAGCCCCGTAATTAATACTTGGCCGCCTTTGAGAACGGGTTGGTTTCGCTGCCCCACCTTCTCCTTGGGCAATCGCAAGGCGGTGCCTGCGTCCACGGGGAGCGACGTTCACGTTCGTTAGCCCGCGTGAGACGTGGGCCAGGCGCGCTGCTGCCTCCGCCGCTCCCCGCGCGGGCGCTCGCCCGCCCGGGACCGGGCAGCCTACGTGGGCCGTGGCTTGCAGTAATTTTTTTCTGGTGAACCTCTTAGGGGGGCTTTTTTCTAGCCGCAAGGACCCAGGAAGAAAGAGGCGCCTCAAAAGGGCTGCTAAAACCCTCTTTGTGCAGCTTCAGTTGAACCTGAACGGAGCGGCGTCAGGGTTTTCTTACCCTGTAAAACGACGCCGTTCTTCTGGGCCCCGGATTGCTCGAGTGCTTTTGATTGTCTTGCAGTAATTGAATAGCCGCGCTGTGTAACCTGGGATGAAGGAATTAGGGCTGTTTATTCAGCAAACAGATGTCCTGGATTGCGGTGTGCTTACGATCCTACTAGCTTGCATCTTCCATTAGTTAATATTGCCGACTACTCAGGCTGTCGTTCTTGCACTGATAATTTTGCATTTGCTAATGTGTTTCAGTGCCTCAAAGGGAGCTTTGGAGACTTGTAAAATTCATAAGGTAGTGCTACGTGTCCATCAAACGCGAGTCCCTCAGTAGACGAGGGTTGCCCCTACAAACCCCTCCAACATCCCGTATTATATTGCTTCAAACCAGCACCTATTACCAGAATTGCCTCAGCCCTATTGAATTTAACTGGATGAGATCCTAGCCTGGCTTGCTAAATGGATAGGGAATGAGAGAAGTAGCTTTCAATATGTGCATCCTGCTCCTGTGCAATGCTGGCTGCAGTCGAATGCATATAGAGAGCTTGCTCTGCCCTCAGTCCTTTTCTGGCTTGTCCCTGGCCCTCTGCACTTCTGAGCAGCTTCAGACAGCTGGCAGGATTGAAAACAATTGTGTCTTGCTCATTCTTACCAAGCCCCTAAAATTGATACTGGGCTGCAAGTTACTAAGCTGACACGCTGGCAGAAGCCGGTGGGCTAGATAAGCTATTTCCAGCCTTCCATGGGGATAAGGCCCAATATCTCACTGGAAGTGAGTTGGGAGCCCCCTTCCTTTGGGGCAGTGGCTGTGATAGATTTTAAGAGAGTTAACCTTACAGCTATACCTGTAATGTATAGAAAAGCTACTTTTTGTATTTCCAAATTACATTGGGTATCGTTTTTTTCTCTCCCTTGGCAGTCTGAACTAAGCAGATCTGGCTTTTATAGGAAGAGAAATATGATAAACAATGCCTATAAAAATGCTTGTAGCTTTCACTATCATTTCTAAAATACTGTTTCTGAGAATTACGTTGATGCAAAGGAAATACACAGTAATAGAGGAGAAGCTCGGTAGGGAGGTGCCAAGTTATGATGACCTGCAAAACACAGCTACCTGGCTGCAGAACCCGTGAGTACCGTACTGGGTTTGGACAAGTAGAAACTTGAGATTCAACCCGTCCAGTCTTTATACTCTGCAAGAGTTTACGGGTCTGGGGCAAAATCCTGGGACATCAGCTCTGCAGGATTCAGCCATCAACAGCAGTGCTCGCCACGGGCTCTTTGGCAGCCTTTTTCTGTAGGTAGCTGGAAGCCATCTATGGTTCTGCGCTGCAGCTCATCCGTGGGTCATACAAGACATAAGTTGCAATTGCCCCTTACCCTCATTTTGGTTGGTATTTCGAGTGATAAGAGTAAGGATGCCTGAATGGTTACATCTCATGGCATTAGCCTCACAAAAGGTAGTTTTCTGGTGAGCTGGTGAACGAGCTACGTAATTGCTGCAGTAAAAGGGGTCTCGATTCCAGTATGGGGCTGTAAGAAAAGCTTTTTACCTTAGCTTTGCCCTTAAAAATGGGAAATGTACAGCACAAAAGAATGCTGGAAGAGAAGGGAGGTTAGATTTCTGTCACCTCAGAAAGGAGATTAGTAAAGCAGGCTGTCAAGTGAGCATGAGATATGCTCTGCACACGCTGTTATGTGAGATGCCAGAGGGATGTTCCTGGCTCCTTGATGACTGTTACTAGCAAGACCTCAGCCTGTTCTTGGCTTTTCCAAGTTTCAGTTTGTAATTGAAAAAAAATTGTTTCTTTTTCTCCCTCCCTGTTTCCTTTCACTTTCTTCCTGCTTCTTTCTCTCCTTGTGGCTTCTGTAYCTGAGGAGAAAAGGAGAGCTTGCARTGCCCAACAAACACCCGACAGTGCTTACATTTTGCTTGCTCTGGCCTAACACCTGCCTGAAACAGACCTCATCTGAAAGTATCTGAACCCCAGAAAGA
Organism: Rhea americana; assembly: GCF_003343005.1. Classification (NCBI taxonomy): domain Eukaryota; kingdom Metazoa; phylum Chordata; class Aves; order Rheiformes; family Rheidae; genus Rhea; species Rhea americana. The sequence continues at coordinate 2,087,243 of NW_028185439.1, forward strand.
ACTGTTTTAGGTGGTCTCCACTTGGAAGTAAGTTCATAGCTTGTTTTAATCTGTATTAAAAGCGTAGTAGCTGTTTCAGATTAGAACCATGTGGTGACAAACTCGTTTTCTGGAATAGGAGTCTCCRTGTATTGGCGTGAATAGCAGGACAGCTATTGCTGAAGAGCTCTGTGTGCAGACRGGTTAGTGAGGGCTGAGAGGAGCTGAGGCATGACTGCACCTCGTAATTAGCGCTGGATTAGACTTTTGCCAGAGGGAAGGGCAAGGCAAGAGCAGCTCTGAACTTGTATCGTCACCGGTAGTGCCTGAGCACAGAGACACTGCTGAGTGTCCCCGGGAAGGGAGCAGCACCGAGGTGCGCTTGGAGCGGCGCCCCGTTATCTCTGGGGGACGTTGCACGCAGGGCAGGCGCGAGCTGGTGCGGGGCTCTGCTCCCAGCTGGTTTCTCGACAGTCGCTTTGCCTGCGGTTGTCCTCCCTCTTGCTGGAGGTCCCTGCGTGGAAGCCACAGGACCATCCTCCTCTCTGTCCCCCTGGAGAAAGCACTAGGGTTGGCTCCCCTCGAATTCAAACCCCAGGTGCTGTGGCCATGGACCAGCAAGGGCCCCGGAGCTGACCCCGACCTCAGGGTATCTGAGGGGCTCTCGGAGAAGGGATCAGCTTCTCTGAGAAGGGGACAGCTTTCAGAGTCCCCGTGCGCGGTGCGACCTCCCGGGAGCACACCTCGGCCCTTGCAGGTCCGCGTCGCCTCTGCGCTTGATCGACGCGGGGTGCTGCGCATCCCTGCCGCCCGTGCGTGTCCGTAGGGGCAGCAACGCTGGGGCTGCTTCCTCACGTTGTGGCGGTGGCACGGCCACGGCAGCTGGGCAAACGGCAGGATTTAAACCTCCCGGCGCTTGCGCTTTGCACTGCAGAAACGGGGTGTCCCAGGCGCCGGCCGTAGCCCAGGGAACCGGCCGTAGCTCGGGCGGCACTGGGAGCACCGCTTCTCTCTTACTGTCATTTCCCACTGTAGTTTTGGGGCTTGTGTGTGGTTAGGAGAGAAGAAAACTGTGCACCGCGTGAGCCGTTCACGCCTGCCTCCCTGTGCCTGTGTTGTCCTCGGCGCAGGTCCTGAGGGTCAGGTTGCGTCTTGGGGCTGGCCGGGGCGTTTGAGCGCTCCTGCGCCGTGAGGCCGGGCTTGCAGGGCGTGCACAGCCTCGCAGCAGGGCTGTAAGGCTCCCCGGAGCCTAGCAAACGTTTCGTTTGGGATTTCTGGCATGGCGGAGGCACCTGTGTTCCCTTGTCTTTGTTATCAGGGTTTTTCTGTTGTACTCAGTGAACTCATGGTTAGATCATGTGATTTCTGCTGGTCTGTGGCTCCTTGCAAACTGCTGATTTCAATTTAAGAGCCACCTCCGGCCTGGCCACTGGCAGCAGGCCAGTAGTGTACCTGTGGATGAGCCACACATGAAGGGTTTTCTAATCCTCTCTCTCATTTCTGTGGACAAAGGATCACTGCAGATGGCAAGAGATTTCTTGCACAAATGCTGGGTTTAGATTTGCTTTTAGGTATGTGCTAAGCCTCCACACAGACTTTGGATCGAGCTGGCTATGTAAGACTTAGCTTAGCCCATTCTGTGTAAACGCTCAAACAAACCAGGAAACAGTGTAAATATTAAGCACGATGATTAGGTTAAATCACCTCAGGGTTTCAGCCTCACCGGACTGAACATCTGCTTCCATAGCAGAAATAGCGAGGTGCTGCACTGCAGGCAAACCTGGCCTCAATCCGAGGGAATGTCATTTTATGTCACTCCCCATGTGTATCTTCCTTTGCCATTCGGTCTATACCGGGCTGTACTTTTGTGCGTATCCTTCTTTTGTTTCCTTTCAGCCATGTAAGAGAATGTATTGTGGTTGCTGAGTATCGAGTGCTTCTATTGCTTGTTATTGAATACTGGCTCTGGTGTCTTTCCAGTTAAGCTCTATGCACCTTTTGTCTTTGAAAATCAATGGAGAGCAAATTAAAAAGGAGCTAGTTTTCAGTGGTACCTTTCACTAAAAAAAAAAAAAAATCCGTTTATGTTTGCTGATGACAAGAGAGGTTTCTAGGGAGGCCCATCTGGGAGACAAAATACGGCCAGTGCTCTTAGTAAGCACCAGGAAACTTTTTTTTGTTGTGGAAAACCTTGGATGCCTCATAGCCACTCTCATCTCAACAGAAAAACAAAATTCCGGGGCATTATTGTGTTTACAGCAGATGTTGCTTTGTGCTGCAGCGTCTTGATGTGCAAACAAGTGAAGGGTCTTGGGAATTCTCCTGAGATCGCAGGAAAGAATATCTAAGATTAGTCACCAAAAGCCAGGATTGTGCAGCAGGTTTGGCAGTGCGGGAGTAGAGAAGGACACCAGATGAGGCCTATTGCTAGTACCTTCCTGCTGGGAGTGGGGGGGGGATCCCGATACGCGATGGTAACAGCCGAACCTGCCTGCGATGAGTCCAGACTCCTCTGGAACTCGGGAAGATGCTGAGGCCTTGTTCGCTTAAACATTGCAGTGAGCTGTGGGAGCCTTGCAGAGTTCGATATGCCAAAGAARGGGTTTGCTTAAGTTTCCTTAAAACAAGGAAAAAAGAAAGAAATGTACTGAAAATAATTGAGTTTCTGGTGCTTTGAAAGCTTCTCAGTGTTCTTCCAGCTCTCTTCTTCTGTGAAAGCAYGTCCTTTTGATTGCAGTTCGGGCTTAGCAGAGTACAGTACATCTTGCCACGGAGTGAGTAAATGAGCCCCGCTCGGCAGCTGCTAGTGAATGACGATGTYGGAGCATGCCTTGGCTTATCAGTGAAGGCGGCCTAATGTATTCAGCCCAGCCTACCTGAGCATCCTCTGCAGCGACGAACCCAATTAACTGTTTTTCTACTTGCTCTGTGAATGGTTTCAGCAGTTACGGAGGTGCTTCATTTTACAGTGTTCCAGTAAGACGTGCCGGAGAGCGCCCTGGCCGTTTGTCTCACGCACCAGTTGCTCTCCGCCGCCCAGAAAATGCACCAGGAGCTTGCTGCGGCACAGGCTGGCGAGGCTGTGCACGAGCAGAGCCTGGCTCATTAGCGTTACATTCATTAGTTCCTAAAAGCATTCTGAATCAGATCTGGGGGCATGAGGAAGAGATTTACAATGTATCCTACCAGTGTGACAAAATGTTCTTAGTCAAAAAGRGAAAATGGGCCTCTCTGGACCATTCTAAGGGATTTTATTGTTTAGCTGTTGTTTTTCAAGATGCCTCAAACTATTTGGTTTTGTGTTTCTCTGTTATCTTCAAGACAGTCCTCCCGCAAAAAGGCAAATACCTGCTTTTACTGAATTATTAACAACAATAGATGGAGCTTACGTATCAATGAAAATTATGGACGTTTCCCAAGGCAATTGATTTAAACGGAGTTAAATTTAGTGGAAGCTTCTATTGGTATAATGAATGCTCATTATAGAGTCTAATGTGCTTTAGGGGCTTGAAAACCTTCTCAGTAGGGAAGCCAGGCTGCTGTTTTCCAGCAGAGGCACAGATGCTGTACCATGGCACTGCTGTCATGACTGTGTCCCGTCACTGTGCCAGAACATGTCTCTTTAACCTTGTGTGTTGTTTTCCTGTTGCAGAAGACCACCTCCCAGCTGGCTTCCCCACCATTGATATGGGCCCGCAGCTCAAGGTAGTAGAAAAGGCCCGCACAGCCACGATGCTCTGCGCCGCCAGCGGGAACCCTGATCCTGAAATCTCCTGGTTCAAGGACTTCCTGCCTGTCGATACGGCAACTAGCAATGGGCGAATAAAGCAGCTCCGCTCGGGTAAGGTAGCAAAGCAAGTAAGCCTTCCTTACCTCCTCACTTCTCCTCTTGTTCTCTTTAGTTACTGTGATTTTTTTTCTCTCTGTGATGCTGAAATGCAATTCTAAACCCAAACGTCAWTTTGATTTGAGCTTGTTTCTTTTACAATATGAAAACAGTTTTTGGAGCTGATCCACTCTGACAAGGTATCGTGGCTTGTTAAAAGGAGGGATTAGCAYGGACATGACTTTTGGAGCATCACCTGGGTTTCTTCTTCAATAGACCATCTTGATTTTGCCCCAAATCGTTGGTAGGCTCAAGACATTTCACTACTGACTCAACAGGCCTCAAATACTTTTAATTGCAGAGAGCAAATCGTTATAAGAAAACAGTGATTGAGGCTTTACAATCAGTGGTCATGTATTACTTCACTCCTTACAGACTCTACAAGGCAACACTGTGTTCTGTTGAGATCTTTATCATTTTTGCTATGTGACAGGGCAAGAATAAAAAAAAAACTCAAGAAGCAGCAGTTCTGTGGATTTCAAAGGGACATGGACACAGTTTTGAAGGCACACTTTCTCTTATTATTGTTGATAAACTGAGTACAAGATTTTGAGAGACAAGCTGTTAATTCCTGTCAGCRGCTAGGAATGCATGCATTTTTGCAAGGAACTCTTGTTTTTCTGCTGCGCTGTTCAGACTCCTGGGACTGTAGGGCCCGTTAGAGAGTTAAAGCAAATAAAACATTGCTTTATTCATTGATGACTAAAAGTGCAGCTCCCCAGTGTGAATTGCAGAGGCTGTTTAACAATGCAGAGCAACGCTCTACAGCAGCTTTAGTCTGGGGAAAAAAAGCCCTTTGTATCCTACAGAAWGTGCAGAAGAGAACGAAGCCGGAACAGCTTCTGTCTAGAGAGGTCTTGTGCTTAAATAAGAGGCAGACTGCCTTGCCTGGCCGTGCTGCATCTCTGGGCTCTCAGAAGGCATTTGTCTTGAGGGTTGCTGCCAGGAAAATACCATCTTCCTCCCAGCAAGGTGAACATTTAATACATTTCTCCATAGCAGGTGCCCTCTGCACAAGTCTGATGATGCTTGGCTGATAAGCAACCTTTAATTTGGGGGAGTGGGTAATGAGACATTACTCTTGTCAGAAATAGAAGCCAGCCTGACACTCCTGATCCCACCTTGATGTACCACGGAGCGCTAATTATACTAATGCGTTTATAGCTTATGAAATTCCCCAGTGACCTTTAGCTTATCTCCCCCACAACATGGCTTAATCTTGATCTGTTTATGCTGAAAGAAAATATCACACTTGTTAATTATTCTGAGAAGCTTTAGGAAGCAGCGACAGGAAAGTGCACATGGATGTATTTCACTTCATAGCTGACTAAATCAGCATCAGAAATTACCATAAACGAGCAGCAAGGCAGCTCCTGATGCTCTTGCTATGCATTCTCCAACCCCCTTTTTGCAGGCACTTGGCTGCCTCTCTGCCAGCTGCTTCACAGGTTTGGTGAGATAGGAAACTTAAAAACAAGCTAGTAAACGCTGTCACTGTGTCCAAATTTTGTTTCCTATTTACCGTTTTTAAGCAACATCTCAATTGAATATTTCACCTGGGATTCCAGCTCTAGAGCTGGCTGCTTACTGAAGACACAGTAATTACCAAGGGAGGTGTCAAGGGAACCTTTTAGAAATCAATGAGCAGCGCACATCTGCAAACTTGCAAAAGAAATTGATTAGCTCTCTAATGTAGTAAGGGAGGTTTCCACAGTTCAGCGCAAGAGACTTCCAGGTATGATTGAAGTTTTATTTTTAGGGACCTGATGACACCAAGCCAAGATTCACCAAGGCTCTGTCCCACCCTTGCAAGAGTGAGGAACAAGAAGTTTACCACTTCTCGTGGCAGAGAAGTTTCCAGCCAGAGCTTCCACCTCTGCTGGCTYTCATGGCTTTTTCTCTGTTTTTCTAGTTGGTGTAAAGTAGGGCATCCCTCTTGGAGTTCCTGGGTCCCACTTACCCGGCTGCAGTCATCCTGTGTGAGCACTGCGGTAGGCTGGGCAGTCTCCGATCCATTTTGCAAGGTGCTAATTGAACTCACTAGTACTATACCGTAGTGGGATAGAATTGTTCCTCAAAAAAAAGCATTTTTAAATAGGTACTTCATTACATGCGAGAGTGTAATAGTTTGCAAAGTCTCTGCTCCATTAAGATTGTATCTTACCGCCAGCCTGGCATATCTGCATGAATGTCATTTTATATCGTCTCAATCTAAATATACGCTCATTTAATTTCATTTAATTAAAACCCAATAAAACTAGACAGATGTAATATACTTAAAATAGTTATGATGCAATGTCAGCCCAATACTACATGTATAGGGTGTCCAGCCTTCACCTAGTACATAATATATTATTATTCAGGTTTACTAAGTATAGGTCATAAAGGTCAAAACAGCTTTGGACTCCAACTTAGATGGGGGATTGAGGGRTGATTTCATTTCTTCAGCCTCCTAGTATGATATAAATGGCTAGAGGTAAAGACACATGCCTAGGGAAGGTGCTTTCTTCTGACCCTCACAGTTATGTGGGCTGGCAGTGCTCTGGGGGCTTCAGGCAGGTCTTTCAGCTAACATGCAGTCAGATCATGTGCCTAAGTGGGCTCTGAACAGCAATTTTTAGAGGTCTGTTCATCTTCAGTCAATGTACTAGAGAGTTTGTGCTCTCTTAAGCCATTTTAACTCCAGAGTATTAGTATCTTTGCCAACAACAAAGCTCCAATTTACATATCTGTCCTATGTCCTGCCTGTCCCTCACTTGATAATTACACCTATATATATGTTTATGCATTTTTCTGATTAAATTTTCTGATAGTTAGCACAACTCTTTATGGGGCTTTTTTCCCCTTCCCTCCAATACATAAGTCCTTCTTCAAGAATAATGCTTAATTTTTTTTGTAAGCCTAGGTATTGGATAGTTTTGACAGTAGGTTCTGGGCTGCTTGCTCTGAAGATGAGAACACAAACACAGGTTTTCATCTCTGGTATCACACATCAAGACAAGGTCTCTGACTCAGGCTGGTTGTAGCAAAATTCTCCATTGCTCCTCTTGCTAAGACTTCCCACCTTTTGCACAGAGGATGCTTTTTTGCAAACTCAGGGGCTCAGGACGTCTCCCTGTTCTCACTCAGGGTGCACAGCTTCAGTCATTGATAGAGAACCTGAGGCCAGCTCTGGGCTGGGAAACTTTCCCGGCATGCTAACTCATTTTAAAACCTGTTTGGCTGGACTGATTTTAAAACCATCTGGAGACTGTAGTATTGCAGGTAACATACGTATGAGTTCTGGCAGCAAGGGCTTGGGTCAGTGCTTCACTGCCGAACATGTTTTAAAATTAGACGATGATGTGGAGGAAATTTTACAATATAGATCAGATTGTGTTGATGCTTCACGGCTCTTCGGAAAGAATCCTGGATCTTGAGCTCCCAAGACTTCAAAGCAAATCTAGTGGTATTCATACTCTCAAAGCTCTTGAATGCTTCCAGTGAGTTCTATATTTGAAGAAACACTCTTCCACCTTGCTTTTCAGAAAGCTTATGAACAAAATGTCAAATTAGAATAAAGCAATATCCTGAGTGTTAACACACACATATCCTTGCCATGTAAGGAAATGCCAAAAATTCAAGGAGCCTTGTCATCTTCTATCTGTTAAAGAACTTCATGTAAGAAGTATCATCCTTTTTTAATCACCATGAATTAACTGCATTATGGAGCCATGCCCAAGACCTTAGCGTGACTTTCAGGCAATTAATTGCAAATAAAGTATCAAAGAGGGCTCTGCAGGTGACTTTAGTCACTCTCCAGAAAAATGTAGGTGCCKCTTAACAAAGAAGCAGTGGGAGGCTGCTTACCAGATCATCTCGACTCATTTATGCCCTCAGAGTTACTAGCAAACATTTTTCATTCTGGTCTTGATGGCTAGAAGCACTACTAGTATGGAAACAACATAAATACCCAACATAAACAGTACAAATGTGCAAAAAGAGGCAGTCCCTGCCTCAAGGAGACAGCACAACAGGTGACTGACACATTCTGCTTTACTAGTAACAGCCAGCACTCAGTACCCAGCAGAAGTCACTCAACTCCTGGCAAGATACAGCTTCAAGTGCAGACATCATATGGGCATCCACCTAGAAAGATATGGGTATGAACAGCCCATAAGAATAGGGATCAGAGAGTATTATCTAAAGCGATTAGGAAACCCATACAAGGATGGGTGCCCTCTCAGGAAGGGACTGACTGGGCAAGAGGCTGAAGCAAAATCATGGCCAGCAGATGAACAGCTGAAGTTTTATATCCTAGAACGTGTCCTGTCCATCTGGGTCTGGCTGTGTGAGRCACACAGAGCAATAATGGGATGCACACAGACCACACACACACACACCCTCTTGCAATTTGTGACAAATAGCCAGTCTGTCATGTGTTACTCTCATTTCTGAAAATATTTTCCCCAAAATTATCTTAGGAAGTAGATGAAAGCACTGACCAAGTTTTCTTGGGTCAGTGCTGCATTGTCCTAGTACCCTGTTGTGGCTGGCAGGAGCCTTGATTTCTCTGTTTTATGTTGCTTTGGGGGCTTTTTTGGTCTTTTAGGTTCCTATAAAAAAGTACTATGTTGATAGGTCCAGGATGAGTTTGTATCAGCAGAGCGAAGTCCCTTCTCCAAAAGAGCCTGTCCTCCACTATGGGAAATACCAATGCAAACAATCACGCGAGGTTTTCCAGTGTATCACCCTATGTTTTTGCCTTGCTTGGGGTGCCTGGCTGCTCACTTCCAGTGCTCAGAGAGGATGTTGGGCTCTGCATCCCTTCCTGCTGAAGTGACTGTCTAGGGTGTTGCTCAGTGCTGGTCATCACAGAGGTGAAATAAACTCTCCTCCCTTAGGAGTGTTTCAAACCCTTCAAACTGCACAAGACGTTGGTTTTGAAGTTTGCTATTGGGGTGACCTTTGTATAAAGAGACCTGGCGTTCGCAGGACACAAGTTGCCCTCAGTAACGGTTCAAGCGATGGCACCTCCGCCACTCGACGGACTCTCCTGTGTTGGCACTTTGTGGCTTATGTGCTGTGATTCAGTCCCTTTGCAGGGACACCTGAGGATGCCAACCAGAGGTGCGTTGTCATATGGTGTGGGGGGAAAACAGGAACCTGTGTTCCTGCTGTCAGGATGAGGAAGTTTGGGGTCCCACAGGAAAGCCTTGTGCCCTCTCTGTAATGGTTTCCTCGGAGCAAAGAGCGAATGTCCTGACTTGGACAAGGTGAGAGAGACCCAGAATAAACATTGTGCTAAATACCGCGACCCTCACTGCTGCTCTCACAAGGGCTGGCTTACATTCAGAGGCCAGGAGGATTGGGACTTAATGCAGGAAAAAATGAGCTGGTCACACTTGTATTTTAGGGGATCTGTTTGAAGTACTCAGTTGCTCCTAGAGCGCTGTGTAGACAACTGCGCATTAGAGAAAGGGTTTAGCTTCTGCAGGGAGTAGACTTAAAGATGCACTGCGTATCTTTTCAGTGCTAGGGCTGAACAAGAAACCCTGTTGCAGCCAGATGAGAGAGAAGGAAGTCCTGTTTTCTGCCCCCTGAGCTTGTGCTTGAAGTCAATGCGCTGTTCCCGTGGGAAGTGACACACTGTGGTGAAGCTTTTCTTAACTCTGAGAATTGCGAAAGGGGGCAGGGGGAGGCCCTAGACCAAACAGAACAAAAATATCACTTGGCAAACTTTCCAAACAGGCGAAATGAAATAACCCTGTTTTCTGTGACTGTGCTATTTTATGCGAGTATCTCTGAGTATAACTGTTCTGTCAAGGGTAACAGTAGTTGCTAAGATAGATAAATAAGCAGCAGATTTATCGTAGCAAGAGAGAGATTACTCTCAGCTTCAGTGACTGCAGGATCTCTCCTGATGCTTCAGTCATCTGTGGATAGAAAACATCGGAAAATATAACCAGCCATAAAGTTAAAATGGGGTAGTGTCATCTTGGCGGAGGAAATTCTGAAATGAATAGTTTGAATTGCTGCTCCTGCTTAGAGAAAGGACGCTGCCTAAAGGAAGGGTAGTTAGGAAATTGAGAGAATAAGTATAAATATTGTAATTACTTTTTAAGAGGCAAGTTAAACATGTTTAAAATATGCCTTCTTTGTATTTACAGAAATTCTTTTCTGTCTTTCTTTCCCATTGAGTGATCATTGTTGTGGATAATGGAATGAGCTGTAAATCTGAGATACACGACACTCTTGTATGCATACTGGTATTTATTAATCAATACACTGAACATGATTTGACACACTGTGTCCTGTTTAACCCTGTTTTTCTGTCTGTTTAAACTCCTCAGTTTTCTTTGGTAAGTGCTTGGTATTCAGATCCTACAAATCTGCATAAAACCAACACATACCATGAACTGCCTACAGATTCAAAATGCATGAATCTCTCCCTTGTACTAACAGCCTTCATATGTGCAAAATAAGACCAAGGGGACAAAAGTGGGGATGAGAAGGGTTCCCTGCCAATTTGTCCAGCTGGAGCATCTCCCCTTGAATCATGCTTCATTACTGAGCGTATGCTGACCTCAGGACACTGACCGTTGGGTCCTCCACTTGCTAAACACATTGAGCTCACAAAATGAACCTATATAGACTGTTGCAACAGGAGAACTGAATCTCATTCCCAGAGAAGCCCTCCTTATAAGATACTCTTCATTAAGGCATGTAAAATTATCTCCAGTGCCTTATAAAGAGGGCAAGGCCTGCTTTCTCCAGCTAACATCCAAATTAGGCAGGAATGGCAGAAGTCTGGCTAGTGTGCTGCTGTTACATTACCAGAAACTACTTGGTCTGGAAATATTTTCTTTCTGAAAGTTAATTCTGCATGACACCAATTCATTTGCCAGAGGGAACCCGATGCAAGGTTTATGCGAATGTGGAGAATGGCTCAAAACTGATTTGTTATGCTCTCCCCTTAGTTTAACTTCTTTAAGTGAGCAGATTTTGTCCCACTGGTCATTCTAACCTCAAAGCAAAAATGCACCTAGTGCCCGCAACCATGCGCTTTCCACCCCTCCCGCCCCGCACACGCACGGTCACACGGCCCCCAGGCCACACGCACCTTCCTCCTCCTCCTCCTCCTGTAAGGAATGAAAGGGCCCTGCACCATCTCCCCAGCGTGTCCTCCATCTCAACTGCTTGCAACAGCAAAGGGGGTGAATGCAAGTGGGTGAGGGCAGCCAGCAACGCCACCTCTGCAGCTTAGTCCAGCCCCCGTTCGCACGGGTGGTGGCGTTCGTGGCCGCTGCAGGGCTGGGTGCTGCCCTCCGGGAAGCGATGAGCTTTACTAACACCTGAGAGTGTCACTCTGACTTTTATTGCACATCAGTTTCTTTTTATTTATTCCTGTCGCGCTGATACAAATTCTAGCTTAAAAAAAAAAACCTTTCTGCTTTTTAGTTATGATTTTCTTCCTTTCCTCTTTGTACTAATGCTTCTCTCTAATCTTATTTGCATTCAAATTACCTCACCAGGTGGTACACCGATCAGAGGTAAGAATGCTGAAATGTRCCTCCAGTTGTCACGTCACTCCATCTCCTGTCTGCCTTGTCCCTTCTCTGATGTTTCTCATCTCCAGCTTTTACTCTCAGCCCTAACTCTGCCAACGCTCTTACTCATTTGCACTCTCCCGCCAGTGTGTTTATTTTGGTTGATTTTTAGCGTGACTTCTTGTAGACTCATCCATTGCGATTTTGCACTGTTGAAAGGGGGTTATTCAACGGAAAGTTTGCAAACTGGAAAATGGTCCCCGGCCTGCGCCATGGAAGGGTTGGTTTCTCCTGCAGCTCCTGCAAGTGTCTGAGCTTCCTGCACAGTCGTGGCCCTGGGGGCTCTGTGTCCGGGGAGGGTTAGATGGATTGCTTTGGTGTAAGCTTAAGGAGGTAACATTTTCACAAGAGAACAGCCAACCTCTTCTCTCCTGCTGCTGACAGACAAGAAACTCTAATCAGAAGGAGATGAATTCCTGAAAACTTGAGTAAATCTGGCTCTGGGATAAGCAGCACCTCTGAGTGCTTCGTGTTTGCCTTTCAAGTGTGGAAACCCTCTAATGTGGCGGCCTCTAGACCCAAGGACCCCCCTTCCCTGTGCTGGACAAGCTGGTGTTGCTTTGTAGCATAAAGATTTGTTTTGAGTAAATGAATCAGAAACGCATCTGGCTGCTTTAAGCCTTCATTAATTAAACCCACCTACAGTTTGACAGCCCAGTGTGCGCAGTCTGAGGCTGGTTTCTCACAGCCTGTGTGCACCGGTAATGACTTTCCAAATGGAGTGTGGTTTTCCTGGCCTAAACACTCAAAGTTGTCCCTTTAGATTAACTTTAGTATGTTAATCAGTGTTACTTGGTGAGGCCCTTCTGAGTTCTCTTGTGATTTTGGTTACCCCTGTTGACTGACCCCTGGATTTCTTSATAGAAAATGACTACCACCTACAAATCGACACAGTCTCATTCGTCCAGTTTTCCCCCCTCTCCCCTTCCCTCCCCCTTTTCACTGAATCGCTGCTGGAAGTTAATAATCTGACTCTTTGGAACTGGTTCTGTTGCTGGGGGTTAATGTTTTCAGCGCCCGCTAAGTGATTTTAGAGCAAATGTGAATTGCTGTTTGATGTGTATTTGCATTAAGTTGCCTCTGTAGCAAATCTGGGTCAGGGAGAAAGACTGCAAACCTTATTTTGATATGAATGGGCTTACATATCTGTCATTCCTCCCCTTGGAACRCGCAGAGATTGACAGCTGTGATGTTACAAGCTCCTTAAACTATTTCTTCATCTTCTATTTCTATTGCAAATCCTAAAATGAAATGACAGCTTGAATGCTAACTAGCCGAGCGCTCGGAGCTCCCAGCGCTGCGCTCGRCGCGCCCGCTGCCTTGCCGGAGCTGCCCGGCGCGGCCCCGCGCGCTCCCTCCCTCCTTCCGTGGCTGATGACATTAGTGACTCAGCACCAGAACCGCGTGGATGCTCCATACGTCCTGCTTGGGAACCGAACGCATCTCTGTGGAAAGAACCATCCATCTCATAAAACATAAGTTCCCCGCACCCCCACCTCCACCCTCACCCCCGTTTCAGTCCTGATGAGGTATTTTAAGAATGTTCTTGACATTATTTAAAATATATGTGTCCTGTTTGAATGTCAGCGATGACATTTTTGTGAGAGCAAACAGAAGCCATGTGCTGCTCTCTGGCTTCTCCTAGAGGATTTCTGTCAGCCTAATGCCKTTTATTTAAAATGGAGGTCATTGCATTTCTAAAGATAACGACAGATTAGATGAAAGTACTTGTATAATGGTGAGGTTATGTCCATGTGGAAGTGACTGTTCTGCCATGTTCTATACCCAGCTGCACTCTTGTTCCTCAGGAAGGTAAGTTGGATGCTTTGGAAACGTTCTTCGTTTKTCTGAAAGGAAGGGTGAACTAATGACTCTTAATGGTCCTCTTTGGTAATAATGTTTGGGGAGAGGGGTGGTTTTGTTCTGATTTAATTGCCACTGTGAGTGTGTTGATAGGAGACGGATGTATGGGAATGTTGGAAAGTTCAGCTCTCAGCTAAGGACTTTGTGCGGGCCCAGTGGAAAACCTGCTTGCAGGAAATTGTGTGATTAGCAAGAGGATAATCTAAGCAAAATTCTGCTGTGCAACCCTTACCAAACAGGATGAGATTTATCTAACCACCTCTTTTGATCTTACCCCACATGTTTGGTCTAAGAAACCTCTGACTTCTCTGAAATAGGAGAAGATCATATCTATAATTCAGGATCTCAGGGYTTAACTTAACTCTTTACCCTGCAGGGGCTGCCCTGGATAATAATTTAGGGTAACAACTTAATCTTGAAGTCTCTATTTGTTCATCAGAAAGACGTGGAGCTGGCGAGTACCCACCACATTAGGCAACAGCCAGGTGCTTGGGGTGACCAGCAGATCATATCAGCAGCTCCATGTTGGAGCAAGTTACTCTCCATTCTTATTTTCAAAGCAGCAAATCAGATGKTCGTTTCCATTTTGTTGGAATTGAACTAGCTCAACCTTTAGTGAAATCTGGCTGCTTTTGCCTGCCCCAAGCTGTAAGAGAGTGGAGCACAGCTGTGTTTCAGGTGGGTGCTGGATCGGACAGGCATTATATCAGATGCACATGAGGAGGTAAAGCARTATCATCATCTCAGGCATTATCACTCTCCAGTCAGATTTATTTGTTACTTTTCTGTCACCACAGGAAATACCTGAGGTTGCTATACATAAGAGTATTTCTTCCCTGCAGACGTCAGCATAGCAGAGGTCTRTCTGAATTAACGTTAGATCAGCTCACTTGGGTGTCAGAAGCTGTCTGTCTGAGAAGACAGGTAAACACCCACACCGGCTTGCGTATAGCTGCAGCTAAACCCTTTCCAGTACCAAGCAAACTGGTTTAAGTATAGCTCCAGTACTTTTACACTATCCTGCAAGCTGGAGCAAAAAACAGTCCAAAGAGATTAGAGAGATCTAAAAGAATGTCTTTGCTGTCTTTTTTCTGAGTGTGTGTTTGTACCTTTGATTGCACTTTGTATATGGTAGGATTTTTTCTATTTCTTGAGCTTTTTCTGTCACMAAAAAAAAGAGAAAAGAAAAGAAAACAGTGTGGAAACAAGATGTGCTGCAGGAGCAGACAGTGTGGAGGGGAAGGCTGGGTGGGATAGTGTCTAGAAATGTTTGTAATGCCATGGTTTTTTACCGTCTGGATCAGATCGACTCATGTCCCTTTAGAAGCACATGCAGAGGCATTACTGTATGTTTGACAGTGCTATAGCTTGCTTCTGACACAGATTCCCCTGAGATTTCCAGTACCTGCTGGTGAGAGATCAGAGCATCCTGAAACTGCTGTCTCGCAGGAGACCAGGATCCCCCGAGTGCGTCATCTCCTCTCCTCCCTCTCTGCCCGAGTCCAGCTCGGTTGCYGAAGTCCGGTGCTATGAGCAGCTGTCTCTGGTGCACACGAGAGTGATTTCTCAGCCGTGCTGCCATCCAGAACAGGCCCCTTGTATGCCRGTCGCCAGGCTCGCAGGCGTAATGAGCATAATGAGCACTAACAATGAAAATATATTTGTAGTTATCTTGTTTGCATAATTGGCACTGCTGATGGCCAGGGGAGGCTAGGTGCATTCCTTTGTAACAGCTGGGAGGTGTCGCTATTGTGAATTGCAAAAACCTAGTGAATATGGGAAATGCTATTTTTATTATTAGCGACTYTTAAGTGGTTTTGGTGTCTTTACATTTGTAACAGGTCCCATAACAGGAGCTGGTTATTTTGGGCAACAGCCAAAGTATCAAATTCCAACTGTCCTTTTCTCTGGGCTTTCACATTGTCCCTTTCACCACTGTGGTCGTACTTCAGATTGGGTCCTTGTCTGGTGTTGCCTTGGCTCTGGCCCCTGCTCCACAGATCCTGGATTTTGTTAGAAGGATTCTTCTTTTTCTGGGAATGAACTTTCAGCAAAAGAGGGATTGGGATCCACATCTGAGCATTAGCTGAAGGGCTGACTAAGAATACTGCTTCAGGAGAAGTCAGGTGGTGTTTCTGTGGATGTTGATGTGGTAGTCAGGAGAGAGGTTGAGGGAGCTTGGGGTAGCAGAATGGGGAAAATATRCCTATTTTCAGCTGCCTGAAAGAAAGGGCTCTGGTCACGAAGCTGGGTTCATTCACATTTGCGTTGTAAATCCTTTCRTTAGATCAGTGTTGTGACAGCAGCCTGAATCCTCTGACTCTTRGATACTTACTTACAGGAGCACTTACTTCCAGGTATAATTTGGCTGAGGCTTTGAATAGCTGTGCTAGGGAAACAGAGCTGCTCCCGCCATGGGGGCAGAGCTGCAAGCTGAGTAGATGTGGAAGAGGATCCATAGGAGCTGTCCAGTTTGGCTCCCATGTCAAGCTTTATGGGTGCTCATGCTCTCTTGTCCTGATGAGCTATAGAGTAGGATTTTGGAGAGATCATTTTGTAACTCAGAGCTTTTTGTGTTTGATTTGTCACCTAAAGCAGTGAGTGACGAGCCCTCTGGGGCACAGCAGAACCAAGCCCTCCCCACGGGCCTGCCAGGGAGGGCCCTTAGCAGGATCTGCCTTCCCCGTGCTCTGTACAGTGTATTCCTAAATGCTTCGTTTAAACACTGTCACTGCAACTAACTCTTTTGCCTAGGCGCAAGTATTTTTGAATAGATAAGTATCTTGGAGRTATCTTAACTGGGCTGTTGTCAGTGCCCAAATTTAAAGAGCAAAAGAAAAACTAGGAGGGGAGGAAAGGGGCTGGCACAGAGAGACCAGCACAGAGTACCTACAAGGGATGCTTGTCAATCAGCAGGACGCACTTCTGCCCTCAGCTTCCRAAAGCTCTGCCTTGTCACTCCTCTCCCTGGTACTGGAGGACAGCCAGGGTTTTTCTCAGGAGCTTACAGCTCTCTGATATGCTAAAACATGTTACCAGGAACAGGTCTGATCTGTGAGTGAGATCAACGTGTCATCACAGCATGGCAAGGCACGACTGCCCACTCTTCTGCCGAAGCCCTGCTGCGGTTCAGGCTGCTCTGGCGGCAGCGGTGGTCGGATGATGCTCGGCAGGAGGAGGTTTCACTTTGAAGCGTGTGTGCAGCTGCAGAGCCCAAACAGGCAGTCCCATACAAGCTGTTCACCGTTTCTCCCAATACGTGTATGCACATCCTTGTAGTAAATGGTCTTCGCTCACCTGCTAGAGCTGTGTGTTACCCAGTTGCACATCAGGACTCAGCCATGCAAATGAGAAGGTGCTTGGCACAGAAGCGCTTGAGGAGTCCAGATAAGTCTACTGTAATACCCTGTGTGAAGAAGACCTTACTCAGCAACTTCCACAACATAAATCCCAATGTACTATATGAAAGTAAATCAGCCGTCTTACCTCTGGTTTGCAGAGGCACAGTGGATTGTAAGACGAGCCATTGGCAGAGCTAGGAATAGAAATCAGGCTCTGCTGTTCTCAAAGCAAAGAGTTCACTGTGCTTTTGAGAGGCTTCAGATACAGCTTTTATGAACTTCAAAGATGGGAGCTGTTCAGGACTTTGTTCTGCCCTTTGTGTGGGTCCTAATATCCCATCCATCCTAGACTTGAATTCTCCAAGAGGTGAAACTATTTCCCTTCTCTGGGATGGCCAAGCTCCTAGAGCTTGGAGTGCTTCACAGTCTAAGAGTTTTTTCCAAGGCTCAAATGCTGCTTGCTTTTTTTTTCTTTTTTTTTTTCTTTTTTTTTCTTTCTTTCCTTTTTTTTCCTTTTTTGTCTCCAGATTTCTGATTCCACCTATGTCTGAGCTTCTTACTTGGTTGATAAATACCAGTATCCCTCAGATACTCTGTATCTTCTTTTACCCATCGCCTGGTTGTAGACAATCTTTTAAGAAAACAACCTCTACAGTCCGTCCAGCTGCTATCAGCTTGGCAGTTTCTGCTTTCTGCTAGCTCTTAGCTATACTGAGGGCTCTTTATGAATTATTTTCTCTTTGTGGTTCAGTTGAAGGCTTTGCTTTGACCTCCTTCTGCTTTCCAGGTTCTCTCTTGCTCCTGATGTGCTACAGTTTGAGCAGTCATGCCAGCCCAAGTAAAACTAGAATCACTTGCCCAATGTTTCTGAGCAGTTTGTAGAGAGTTGCTGACATAAGTTTAATGTTTGTRGTAGGATTTCCGTGACCAGTTTGTGTCCACTCTGGCTGCAGAACTGACAGTCAATGATAACGTATAATCTGCAACTCTGCTCTACCTTCATTTTTTTAATCATCTTTTGTTATTCCCTTCCCTCTCCAGCACTGGTATTGGGGAAAAGAAAGAAAGAGTAGTTTGACTAACTGACATTTATGAGGCCTGGTGATCCCAGGATGGCATATGTAAAAGGGAATGAACACCAGTGCCATATATTAAATGGTTACAGGGAGTACAGCGAAAGGTATGTCTTCACTGCAGAGCTGTCTAGGGATCTTACCTGGGAGTTACCTGCTAACGCTTTCCTAGGCAGACACCGCTGTCTGCCACTGAAGCTGACCCTGTTTCACAGGGGGAAGAAGGGGAGGAAAAATCATAGAGCAGGTGCTTATACACAAGCCCGCAAAGTCCCAGCGACGCGCGCCCGAGGCAGTGCTGCGCTGCAGAGGGCACTGCCGCTCGGGTGTGCTCTGCAGGTAGCTGATGTGATGTTAACTCTGCAGCGAATGGGTGCCCATGGAGTAGTGAGTGGAAATAAAGAAGGGGGTAATACATGGTGAGTTCCAGGAAAATCTTCCTGAGAGAGAGCATAACCAGGCTGGGGCATAAATTCCTGGAGGAAGTGGTGAAAGACCTGTTACTTGGAACATTTAAAATGGAATTGAACAGAACACGGGTACATTTACAGCAGGGAACAATTCTGCCCTGGCCCCTGGAGAGGCACAAGATAACCTAGTAGGTCTTTTCCATTCCTAGATTCTCTGATTCTCTGTAGCTTGTCAGTGCTGGGAAGCTTCCTCCTGCTCTGCTGCCTGTCATGCTGCTGTCGGCTTGAAGCTGTTTTTCAGGGACAGCACGCAGAAATTCAACATTCTCCCTGAATTAAGCAGCAGAGCTCTGCAGGCTTTGGGTGTCCAGAGAGAACCATGGCTAGGGAAAGCTGGCGGCTCCTTTTGTTAGTAGGTGGAGAAACTTCTGCAAACAAGCTTTCTCTGTCTAACTGAAGCCTCATTTGCAGCGCTAATGCAAGAATAGGGAGGCTCTGTACATCACTTTTATTAAATGGCAGAACCCGGTGAAGTTCATTTTTCCCCATGACATATAGCCTTATGCTACAGTCTCAATTTATCCTTCTAAATAATGTAGGTGGCAGTGGTTGATTCACATTAGTTTTCCTTCTGTTCTGATGATATGAAAAACTGAGTTTGACCTCCACAACTTGAACCAGCAAGAAAGGAGGAGGGAATTTCAGCAGCTATYCTCAGGGCCGCAGTCCGTGGTTGTTTTGAACCGTGGCAGGCAGAAATGAGTTCAGATCCGTACAAGCAAAGGGGTTAATGTTTTCTTTTAGTTCACTATATGGTTTGTGAGCACAGTTCCCTTCTTACAAGTAGTCCTAACCAGCAGAATCTGAGCACTCGGAGGTGCTTCAGAAGTTATTCCTGTGTTGCCTGGGGGAAGCAGGCTGAGCAGCCACCACTTCAGTGTCTGGCCAATGACTGTTTGCTCCTGCAGTGCCAGGTTGCTGTCATGTGCATCCTACTTCTTTCTTTTTCTTCACCTCCATCTTTTAGTCTCCATATGGGGCCCAGTTAGTGAGGTTTAGATGTGACCAGTTTTACAGTCTTCTGTGCCGGGTGAGAAGCAGTTGGATGAAAGATGAGCCTTCCAGGCCAGCTGGCACTGGACACRGTTGGGACAGGCAAGCAGATGACAGAAAGCTACGTTAGATTAGCTCACTTGCCCATCATAGGCACTTCTTGCGTAAAATTCTCCCTTGTACGCCCTGGTGTTTATTGCAGTTATTTAGGTGTGTCCCTGGTGCGTCTGGCACTTTGGGTATGGGGTCAGGTCGTGTCCTGAGGAACCTGAAGCTGGTGCTAAGCAAATGTTCCTGATGCCGAGGCTGGAGGAGCAGTCGCTGCCATGAGCAAGGGAGGGTGGCTTTCACAGGAGCTCCATGCGGCAAAATGTGTGTATTGCATTTGTGTACTTCCTCCATGTCTCAGACTGAATTTCTGACCATTTACATCACTTGTAGTCAAATCTGAAAGAACAAGGAAATCACTGACATGGAGAAAGCTGGCAAAAGGCAAAGTGTTTTCTGAAAAGAGAACGTCCGTTGGAAGAAGGGATGGTGAGATGGGAGAGGTGGAACTCTGCCTTTCTCTCTGCAGGAAGGTTGCAATTTGTTCAGTGTTTGCTGGGCTTTGTGTGTGTCAGATAAGAAACAAACAGCTGCAGTTAGTGGGGTTTGTACTCTGCTATTTTGATTAAAGGCTTATTAAAGTTCCTTTTATTAGGCAGGAGTCCCATACAAAGCTGTAATTAATATGTGTGTATGTGTATATTTTTACCCTTTATTGAAGCAATGAAAGAAAGTGGTTGGGGTGGTTGGAAATGCATCAGTAACTGGTTCTCTGTGCATTAAAAAAATAATAATAATGAACTTCACAAGCTTCTACCAGCAGAATGGCTGTGGCTTGTGGCTGCGTGCTGGTACCCTGTGGGTCTAACAGCACAATATATTTATCCGGGGAGGTACTTTAAAAGTGTGGGGCATGGCCTTCGTCTTCTGAGGCTGTCCGTTCAGTCACCAGATACACCATAACCTGAATCATCTGTGTCATCTTGTTTGCACAGGAGCTCTGCAAATAGAGAACAGCGAGGAGTCGGACCAAGGCAAATACGAATGTGTTGCAACCAACAGTGCAGGAACCCGCTACTCMGCCCCAGCTAACCTTTACGTTCGAGGTAAGAGCAGCTTCTGCCAAAGGGGGTCCCTCTGCCTGCCCAAGGAGCTGCATGGCTTTTCAGTGGAAGAGTGCATTCCCTGTCTTAGCACCCTCATCACACTTTGTGGATTGTATGGTGCAGCCTTTTTGCTCAAAACCCAACAGATTAAGTTTAAGGGCATCTTTGATTCACGATGGGTTTGACTCGGGTTTGCTGGAAATCCGTATTTGCTGTTTGTATGGTATTACAGAAAATGCTGAAATAAGGGCAGAATTGGAGTTCTTTTCTTCATTGAACTCCTTAACTTTGTGTCACAATTATTTTAATTGGGAGCAAGGGATGCTTAATCCTCTTAGTCTAAACTAAGTTTTGGTGGAAAGGTATAAAACAGGTCACACTCTGATGAGCCAAAGGTGCTCGACTATGGGTGAGCAGATATTTAGACATTGCTTTGGAATGCGTGTCCTTAAAAACTGAAGAATGGAAATTTGAAGTTGTCCTAATCCATCTTACATGCATCACTGATTGAGCCTCTGGGTATTAATGGCTCACACTGGGCACCTGCTGGAAATTAGTTGCAGTTCATGTAAAATGACTTACTAATAGCAGTTGTGTGGCCAATTTAAAAATATTTTCAACATACCAGAATAACTAAGTTTTATACCAGGACAATCTCTTGCCAGTTTTCTTTTTCTATATTAAAGGTGTTTGGATTAGCTTGGAGAAACACAAGGGCTAAATCCTCTATACACTTTCTATTAATTTCAGCAAACAAAAAGCATGCTTCCTCCCGTGAAACTCTGTATAGCCAGAGGCACTGGTCAGGAACCTCTGGGAAATGTAGTTTTGGATTTTCCCGAGAAGAGAAAAGCAGGTTCTTATGCTGGTGCTACCTGTTGTTTGTTTAGGAAGTTAGAAGCAGATTTAATTTCCACATAGTAGATCAACTGTCTAATAGTAAAATCTCATCTTCATTTCTTCTTTCCTCTTCTTTGAAAAAAGAAAATACAATCTTAAAAGCTGTGTATGCATTGGTTAGTACAGAARGAGAACGTGAGAATAATTAAGTCTTCACATGCTGTGTTTGCTTCTAGGGGTGGCTTCTAGCATTGTCGTCTTGGCTTATTCTGGGGGAGTGCTTTTTTATTTTGCAGCCTAATTTGGATTATGAAAGTCTTCAGAAGGCTGAAGTATCCAATTAAGCATATTCAGAAGATGAAGCTATGTCTGTGCAGTGGAATCACTCATTTCACTCTCACAATGTAATTATGGATGATTTTAAACTCCCTGTATTCTTGCAAGTTCATTTTTCAGGCAAGCTGTACTGAAATACATCCCAGATTATCACTTTGCACTGCAAGGAAAAGGGTCTTAGTTACCAGGTTGGCTGTTGTTGTGCAGGTTTCTGTGGCTACCCAACCATTTTGCTGCAGTATTTGGGATGGTTTTGCTTCCTGTGACATGCTCAGACTTTCATTGCTCCTGTTTTCTGTGGAGACGTGTCTTAAAACTTCCTGGTTTCTCTCCAATTTGTGCTCTTGATTTAGCAAATGAATCCTGTAAGACTGATAAGTGTGCTGAATTTTACCCTTGGTTTGCTGCTGAACAAGATTCCCCTGCTCGATTTGTGCTGGGCATGGGCCTTGGATGGTCTGCACATGTGAGTGGATCCTGATGTTCAAGGAAGAAAACATGTTCTTAGACATATGCCTTGCTGTTAACCATCACTTTCTCTATGCATAAATTTTTGGAACAAGCCTTTTTATTGCACATAATCTTTACAATGTCAGTCTCCAGCCTGCCTGAGCCTGATAAAGCCCTGCTGTATATAAAAGACAGAATACTCCGTAAATTATTAGCAGATGAAATCACTGTACATGTTATGTCCTAGATGGTGTTTATGCTTGCAGTTTCTGATATCTAATGTTCTACACACAAAGCATGGTATCATTACTACATTACTTAATGACATCCAAAAGTGAGGCAAACCAAGAACAGTATTTTATTTCTTTAACAAGAAAAATATGAAAACATCTTAATTTCTCAGGTCTGAGGTGCAGATTAAAAGAATGCCTGGCTTTTCTCCTTGTGATTGTCCTACAGTGTTGTCATTAACAGGTTCAGTGACTTCCAACAGGGTCTTTAGAAAGTGCCTGCATCTTTGTGAGAGAAGACATTAATTAATGCTAAATTACAGTGAAGTTAAGTGTTTCAGCTGCACCACCACTGCATGGTAGTTTCATGCTGATTGACCTTCTTACGGTGAATACCCAGGCAGTTAGCCACTTACGGGCAAGTATAGTTGAGTACTGCTTGTCCTGTAGCTGTATGAGCAGCAAAATTGATATCCACCCTATGTAATTCTCAGAACTACTTGTGCCCTCTCTCATTTATAGCCTGTTATTTTTTTAATAGTTCGACTGTTTGTTTGCTTCTTGACTCTTGGGGTTTACATTTTTGATCATGTCCCCCCACCTTTCACAGCCTCCCAGGTAATCCTTTGTGGGTGTGCAGTATTAAAAAGCACGTTAGCATTTTCAGCCTATTTCTCGTGCTAACAAAGGAAGATACTGGGTGCTGAGGAGTATCCAGGCACTGCTCAGGGCTTCCCATATCAATGAAAGAGGAGGAGGAGGAAGGAGCAGGCTACACCAGTGTCTTGTCTCTGCAAATCCTTCTGAGCCAGCACAGATGGACTTCATTAAAATTAAAACATTTCTACACCAGGGATTTGTAAAGGAAAATGGATGCATTTTCCTTGAAGCTATTGTTTTCATCTTACTAACTGTGCTGAAAAGCAACCCTCGTAAGCATTCTGCTTCTGAACTGACAGGTCTATCTGTCTGTCGCCACAGGGCTGGGCTGGGATGGGGAACCACACTGGGAGCAGACTCCCACTATTGCTGTTCAGGCCACAGGGTGCAGCAGGTTATAGGCAACTTGGGCACTGCCAGGGGAGCACAAGCAACGTGAAAGGCAAGGGCAGGGAGTGTGCCCGGCAAGTGCGGCTGGCTGAGGTTTAACGGGGACTTTGGAAGGGGTGAAGTGGCACATCCTTGTCCTGCCAGTGCAGGTGTGCTTGATGGTGCTGCTTCAGATGTTGCCTCCCACCACAGAAGAGCACTCATCCAGTTGTGGTCCACGGTTGCATGTATCACAGTACCTCAAAACCGTGATTAGATTTGGGACTCAGTGGTGCTGCAATGGAAGGGGAAGGGAATAGAAACATACGGAAGAAGTGATTTCTCTAATGCAGAGAGCTTACTGTCTAATTTAGCAGCAAAAATCCAAGACGTTGATTCAAGACATATAAGAAATGGATTGAAGAGTAGAAGAGGGATTGGACCTAACGTGAAAAAAAGATTATGTCATTTCCCTGTGCTCCTTGGGAGTGAGGCATAATGGTACTGATTCACCTAAGCCTTTGGGTTTGTATGAATATATTTCAGTCTTGCTTTGCCTACAGCTGAGGGACAGCTCAGGATTTTCAGCCAGGAGGCTTGCATAGCCATGCCTGCAGAGGTGGTGCCTTTGTAGAGCCCCCCTCAAAGCGGCGTACTTGACTGCTTCCTTGCCTGAGAGGTCTGTTCTGCCCTTCCCCTCTGGTACAGATGGCATTATTTTTTCATACATAAGTGAAGCAAATGAACAGAAAGGCTTACAAAAACACTCTGGAGTTCAGTAGGTCTGGTCCCCAACACCGCTGCTTACAACAGTGAACAGTATAGATGCTATTAGGATAGTACTTACTGTGTACTTCCTGGAAAGTGAGAAATTTACTGTCCAGTTTTCCTTTCTTATGCGCTGCTTTTTAAACTTTTAAGGCATAGATGGAAGAAGTTTTTGGCATGTCCTGGTGAGGCAAGTTCAGTAAGTTCCCTGTCCTGAAATGTGGCACATACTGTGCAGAATTGGCTGCACAGCTGCTTTTAAAGAAAGACCATTTTAAACTGAAATATCTCCTCTACCCCCAAATTCCAAGCTAGTAAATCAGACTACAGTAAATATAAATGGTATTACTGGAAAAATCTGTACTTTCTTGATCTGCCTTTTGAAGGGCCAGGCTCATATTTGATTTGGCAAGAGGAAAACTTGCTTAGAGTCTGAAGTTTTGTTTGCCAAGTTTCAGAAAGGAGCAATCACCCAAAATTAAATTGGGATTGTAGCTCTGTCCCTAACAGCAATTCCCTGGCCTCCRCACTTGAGGACTTTGATGGTAGCCCAGGCTCAGACACAGTAGGAACTCACCAAGATAGTTATTTGCAGCTATACAATGCCTGTTGCAGTGGGGACCTTGGGTAAATAATAATAATCCTGAATGACTGACATGGGCCTGGAGCAACAAGACTTGAAGCCTTTAGAAAGGACATTTTGTGCTTATGTAATATTAAAACAGCTAAAATAGCAACAGCAGTCAAAGCTGGAGGGTACTGCCAGCAGAGGACAGTGGTCAAACAAGCAGCGATTAAAACTGTGGTTGCCTGAAAAGCAGCTAGATAGGGATCCCCTTTCTTTGCAGCCGAAAGCAGCACACTCAGTTAAACGTGCCTCTCGCCAGAACTGGCTGGGG
The DNA here is from genome assembly GCF_003343005.1 of Rhea americana. NCBI lineage: Eukaryota > Metazoa > Chordata > Aves > Rheiformes > Rheidae > Rhea > Rhea americana. The sequence goes on from NW_028185439.1 coordinate 2,112,143, forward strand.
GAYGTCACTTGAGCAGAGAGGGGGCTGCCGGTGCTCGAGGACCAGCAGCAGTCGCAGCCAAGCGGAGACGGCGAAGCCCTGCAGGGGAGATGCCTGGATGACATGCATCATGGACAGGCTGGTGAATGAATGACCTGGGCTTCTGCCTCGGACAGACTCGTCTGCCCTGGGCAGTCAACAGAAGCAAAACCAGTCTGAGATAGCAACCGTAGAGTAACTGTCTGTGGGCAGCTGGCACCTGGCTGAGGAGGGAGAGAGGGTCACAGGCCGTGACTTCCACGTACACACTCAGCACATTCCTCATCTCAAGATGATGCTGTAGTGTATTCCCTAGAGCAATGACCCTTTGATGAAGAAAGTACGCTCCCTTTTACAGGATTTCAGTATTTTTATCAGCATTTCCTCTGCCCCCCGGTGCTGCCCCGTGCTGAAGCTACTGCTGTAACCAAAGTTAAAGCAGCAGTAGTTTGGGCAGATACCTCTTGGCTATTTTTCAGCCGGCTCRGTGTGAACGCAGCTGGCAGCACAGCTGGAGTGGCGATCAGTGACCACTGCCCATGCAGGTTCGCAGTGCTCAGCTTGCACAGTGAGTCACGCTGCCACCAGTCAGCACCCAGTACTGGGGCTGGCAGACTCCATAAAGAGCCAGAGAGAGGCTTCTGACATGTTTTCTCTTCCCCATCTATTGCTATGGATGTTTTTGTCATGTTTTCTCCTGGAGTAAAAAATGTTCACCATCAGTGTTTCTATGAGCATGATAATTATAATGATCGCTGCTTAATAAATAGTATTTTTTGCCCTTCTCCTAGTGCTTTTCACCTGAAGATTTTGATGTGCTTTACACAACTGAATTCAATAAGCTTAACAATTTTATTCCTTGCACAGTTTTTTGACAGTTGAAACTGCGGTGCAAGACTCAATCTGATTATTTGTTAAGTGACCTTTATGGAAAATAGAAGCAGACTGGCTGATGGCTTGCGTGTGTGATAACGCAACACGGAAATGGACTTGGAAACCGATTCCCCCTCTATCCCACATGACCTGTATGGACGTCTGTAGAACAATTAAGCATGCACATCCATGCTGACTAATGCCCATTCCCTCCCCTCTCGTGTYCACTTGCATAAAGGGTTCGGCAATCCGTCTCTGGTGCACTGAGATTTTCCGTTGTTAATTGAATTTGTACAGGTATGTGTGTGCACTATGAATGGGAAAGGATGTTTGGGTGCCTTAGCATCCTGTCTATCTCTCTAGGAGGGAATATACTCATCGCTGTGGCATGAGAACATTGTTCATTGCACATAATGGGAGGTTGTCTTATTCTCATGTAATCTGGCGTAAAAAAGACAATCTGTCCTTTTGTTGCTCTGTATCTCTAAAAGCTGCAAAAAGTAAAATTCGATTATATGGAGTCCTTGAGACACAAGATGTGCTTTTGGAAATAAGCAGGAACAGGTTCATCACCCTCTGGATTTTTGTTAACCTCTGTGTCTTTTGGATTACAAAGTCTTTGGGTTTGCCTTTATGTTAGTGTTTTGCATTGCACCAGAGTGTTTTCAGCACAGGACAGATGCTGGTAGTTCCCAGCAGAATTGCAGAGCCAATTTGGATAATGAACTTTCTCGTTGCTTTTAGGAAAGTATTAAACTGCCTACTCTGAAAAGCCTTAGGAATCTGTATCTTTGTTTGAGCTAGTGTCCTAAACTCTGACCTGCGATTCATATCCCAGCCACAGCCCCCCGCCCTGATGCAAGGCACTTATGCCCAAGAAAACACAAAAGCAGAGCCTCCCATAAGCCCAAACTGCAGCAAGCTGCTGTGGTTAGAGTATTGCTGCTGCTGCGTAAGATGAGCATGTCTGTGGCAGGGTTAAAGCCAAATTCGATCAGCATGGGAACTTCTGTCTGCAGAGTGCTGGAGCCATCTGACAATCAGGGCTGGCAGGCGCATCTCCAGTACAGCCCTGCTCCTTGCAGCTTTGCTGTCTCCACGTGGATCTCCAAAGGAAGCCTTTTTTTACCRTGTGGGCTTGGCTATCCCCTGCTGGCATTTCTGCTGTGACTTTCCTTGCTTTGTCAGACACCGAGACTGGTGTAGTCAGCCGTCCGGCAGCCCAGGTTCCCGGCAACGTGCTTGCGGGAATTCGTAGTGGGGGATACGCTGGGCATTGCCGTCCCTAAACCCTCTCTCCCTGCGTGGAGCAGATTTCGCTTCAGCACTTGCTGTCACTGCTCTGCGTCCTTTGTTCTGTAAAAAGGTGAAAAACCTGCAGATAAAACATGATTCTTAATTTAGGAGTGACATGGATAAAGAACTAGAGATAAGGAAGAATGTGAATGGGATCTATAAGGAGATGAAACGTTCAATTTACCGTTTATCAGTCTTTTTTGTCAGATAAAGCAGCAGCTATTTAAGCATTAACTAAGGGAAAGGAGGAAGAACTTTTTGTCCAGGTGTTCCCTCTCTCTTTATACAGCTCTTCCAAAATATACTGCTACTGTTTTTTATTCCTCATAAGCCACTAATAAAATATGAGATTAAGAGATAATCCAGCAATTAGTGGCAAGTAGCAGGCCCCAAACTTGTTCCTGTTTGACAGACTAGAAAATAATCTGTTTGAGTTAGTGTGTTCCACACGTTCCTCACCTTTCCCACCGTAATCTGATGTCAACGCGTTGGAAAGCCCCCGCTGGCGCAGCCTCCGCTCCGTGCGCCCTGCCAACACCTGCTCCCCGCCAGGCTCCCCCAGAGAAGCCCTGCGGCCGGGCCGGGCCGGGCCATGCCGCAGCGGGCGCCAGCATCCTCGCGCAGCTGGTTCCTGAATCCTGCTCGTTGAGGAGAGCTKAGCAGAAGGCCAGAGGCCCTTGCTGAGGCCACGCGGATGCCGTGGGCTCCCCGCTAGAGTAAGAGTGAAAGTGGTGGCTTGGGAGCAGCGGGAAAGAAGTTCACAGGATCTCACAAGAATAAGTGAGTCCAATGTTAAAAGTTTTGTGGACCAAGAGGTGAATCCCAGGTCTGAAGCAGGCCAAAKGAAGACTAGGGCTGCTTGTTTCCAGGACATTCATGTAGGGGTACTCGCTGGATGCAGCCCTTGCTGACAGGTCAGTGTAGCTCTGCATTGGCTAGTTCTGGTCCCCTGGTATTGGTTTGCTTGAAGAAATCAAAGGAACTCTTCCACTATCCCTCTCCAAGCTCCATTTCGCCTCGTAGGCCGCTGGTGTAGCTGCCCCTGGCAGCTCTGCCTGCTCTGTATCGTGGCCATGTTGGTTAAAATCCTGTCCTGATCGCTGGAAATGGCTGACTGCTCTGTACACTGTATAATACTGCATGCTGTTCTTTAATTTGCAGTGTTTCTGCTGGAAAGCAAATTCCTCCCCCCACCTTCTCCTTCCCCCATCAAAAATGTGACTCATAAGCAATCCTTAACTATCAAATCCACTTTTGTATTCTCTCAGCGAGGGTTCGATTACAGCTGATACGCCACAGATCTGTAGCTGGAGTGAGGTCACTCCCGCTAAAGAAATAAGATCTCCTTTGTCTATAAGGAAAATGCAACTAACCTTCTACTGTCTCTCCCACAGGAACAAAATCTGGGACCTCCTCAAWTCTCTCTGGGTGTTTTTGTCCTTCTGATTTCTTGTCCATCTCTCACTCGCAGCACAGTGTACCCATAAGGCTCTCCCGAAACTGAGCCCAGCCGAGACTGCACGTGTCTATCAGTTGTCTAATACCTCTCTGCTACCTTTAGCTCTTGTTTTGGAGAGGGGGAGCAGCTCTTCACGGTAGAAGATTTTCCATTCACCACTTGGAACATTTCTTTCATACTTGACAAAATTCTGATCTACATGTATATGCTCYTCTTAGTGTGTGGTCAATGGGTTTAAAGTGCCTTTGCCATCATCTTTATAGTTGGATGGGTGCATGGGAGTGCGTGCAGTCTGTGTAGTGCCTGGAGTCCCTTGCTCTGTGTGTGTGTGTGTAAGTGCCGTTTGCACGTGTAAATATGTCTATGCTTCTAGCATCTGGCCCAGCGCGGGGCCGTCCACTGAAGCACCTTCCCTGTGAGTATGTGTGAGAAGCTCAGGCCTCCGTGCGCAGTCTCCGAGAGCCGCGAGCGGGCCAGGGAGGCGGAGAGGCCAGCCCCGCTCGTTGCGGCCGCAGCGGTGCGAGTGGCGYGCTCTTGGCTGCGACGTGGAGTGGTGTGCGTGCGCTGTGGGAAGTCGTGGCTGACCTCTGTAGTCTTGTCTTGTCGTTTCAGTGGTGTGCGGACAGATGAAGCTTGGCCTGTTTTTACTCTCTGTGTTTTTCCTTGTCTTTTTTTATTCCCTCCTCATCTTCATCGCACTCTGCCATCAAACAAAACAAACTTTCATCTCTCAGATCAGCGAGAAGGTTGGTCCTTTTCACTTCTTATCCATCTACAGTACGCCACGTCAGATGGGACTTTTCCAGTAGGGAGAGGAGAGCCATCCCCAAAAGGGGAGGGGGCCCTACAGACTCTGGCTTCCTTCCAGGCACGACCACGTTGTGCCTGATGAAATCTGCTTACTGTTTGCTGTGACTCTGGTGATGGCATTGATACTTCGCTTTGCATGCCTTTGTTGCCTGAGATTTAAAATGCACAGAATATACTTTGCATGCAGATACCAGCCAGTGGTGTTGTTCCAAGGTAGGGTGGGAAGAAGTGCATGCCACTGTRTGGGGGATCCTTTAACCCATTACCTGTGCTAAGTGCCAGTCCAATACCTCTGAACTGCTGCTGCTTTCTGGCCAGAGATCAAGAGCAGTCTTTGGAAGGAGAGATCATTCTGATCTCCAGTCACTTAGTGAGCTGCTAGGGAGAACAGGTACCTCAACTTCTCCTGTAGCTTGATTCTGATTTTTTTCCTAAAGGGGCAAAACTTGCTTTTGATCTCAGCTTTAGAAAAATCCAGCATGCTACCTCCCCGGCCCTGCTATAGAGCAGGGCAGCAGGGGAAGGTGGTGGAGAGGTGGAAGGCTCTTGTGGTGAACGCACCTTTCCTGCTCCTCTGCGATTCTTGCTCTTATGATGTGGCTGGTCTCCATGCTTGGAGGAGGGCCCTTTGCATGACCAGGGCATGGACAGTTTTGCTTCTCCTTTCTTCCCTGAGACTGGGTCTTTTTCTTGCTGGTGGGAAACTTGGGAGCCCTGGCAGTGGTCCCAGCCCTCCTGTGGGATGGCTCGCTGAGGACCACTGCAGTGTGTGCAGGAGCTTGTGGCCACTCAGCAAAACATGATCTGTGCTTTGCCTTGCTCTGTCTCACTGCCCTCAGAGAGCAGGATAAAGGACAATAGTGAAAGGCAGGTCCAACCTTTAAATTAAATCTAGCTCCAAATCTAGCTTGAGTCACTCATGATTTCATGCTGAGGAAAGCTGATATTTTTGGCAGAAGTCCYGCGCTAGTCTCCAGAAATGACTCCCTCGCCAAACAGGTACTTTGTGGGTTCATCCCTCAGCACGGACTGGAGGCGAGGGCTCCTCGTGCTGGCTCTCTGGCCTAGGCTGCTCCAGGGTAGCGAGAGGAAAGAGACCCTGACTCTTCTCGCACATGCCATCACGCAGCTGCATGGGTTGATCTTATAATCATTGCTGGAACAAGTTTTAACAAGTTGTCATAGCAGTTGTTCCAGTACACTGACTTCGTTCCCATTTCTCTCCCTGGAACGTGCTCTCGTTTAGATTGTACTGAGACACAGGGCCCTTGTTTACCCTCTAAAAATAGAATTCGTAGAGGGTAGAATTACCTGAGCCTAAGACAATGCTGGAAAATGAGAGCAAGGAAGAAAGACAAAATTAAAGCCAAGGCCAAAGCCTCCCAGATTTCAGTGAATTTGGAGTACTGCTGTGATGGCTCAGCCACCCCTGGAGAATAAACCTTTGACAGGGCACTTAAACGTTTTAGCCACACGGTTTAGCTGAGAAGAGGAAGCCAAGAATGGATATAAGCCAGCAGGAGTAGATAATTTCTCATTCTTTGTGTCGACCCCTCCTTCTCACCCCACCAAAAATACCCACGTACACAAATATTTAATGTGAAGCCAGAAATTAGTTTCTAAATATTCCAATGGGATTTGCCGTGCTTATAATTTGTTTGGCACTGATAATTACATCTTACATTTTTCCAGCTTTACTTAAAACTGTGTACTGTTCACCCATGCATTTAATTATTGTTCTGTGACTGCTACAAGGTTATTTATTAACGAGTTATTTTATCTTGATACAGTGGATCTTTTCTCTTATTCCCCTCCTTAATGTTGTGTTATTTTCATCACAGAAATTTCAGAGACTGAATGCAAATTGCATAGCTCCACAATCTTGCTCTCCCTTACTTTGCTATTAGTATGTCAGTATGCTGAATGCTGATGTGTCTCCAGTGCTGCACCACTGTAATGATATATCCTCTTTTATATGTGGTTGTCAGCGCAAATAATTAGACCTAAAAGTTATAGCTGAAATATAATCCAAAAATGGCAAGGCCCTGTTTTGGAAATTGTCTATAAAATGTCAGCACTCAAGGATGCATTGGGAGCATAAATAGTACAGCATTGTTTGAGCACAAGATGAGACTGTAAATGCATTTTTTCTGGTTCCAATTTTTCCTCTCCTGCTGCTGATTCTGTCAATAGATTGTGAGACACCAGTAACTGCCTTTCCATTTGAAGTCCTTCCTTAAAATGACAGCACAAGAGAGAGATGAAAAGTGTCTACAGCTGAGTAAACCATGCAGACCGATGATCACGTTTGGGGATATCTCCTAAATTCACTCCTTCCCTGGTGCTGAGAAAGGAGGGAGTTTGGGGCAGGGTAAATGGGTGGCTAGGTCGAGATCACGTCCCAGTGCACCCACATCTTCCAGCTTTCCTGGCTGGAACGACAAACCAGTCTCACCTTTTGGCTGGAGGAGGGGTGCTGGTGTCTATTGCTCGGCTGTGCTGGGGCCAAGAGAGCGAGCAGGAAGAAGTTGCCTCTTTTCCCCCTCCCAAGCAGCCCCGCACAGCTGTGCATGGGCTCATCCTCCGTGCACTGTCCGGTTTGCAGCAGAGCCTCGCTGCGTTGCAGCGGTGCCTCAGCTGGGGAGAGGTGGGCTGGAGCACCAACCTGAGTGCTCGTGCCCGGAGCCACTGCCGGGAGCCTGCAAGCCGTGCAGGGCGCGGAAAGGAGGGTGCTGGGTTCTCCGGGCAGTAACATTGCTTTCAGAGGGAATCTGAGATGTTGGGAAACAGCCAGTCCRGTGGTGAAAGGAGCCCAGCAATCGATTCATGCTCTTTGCTCTCAAGGCAAGGAATGTGCACCTTAATGCATGCTAAATTATTAACATTACTCAGTCTCTAGCTTTGTGGCTGTTGTGCTGCCTGCTTCCCTCCTGCCTCCCTGCAGTGCCCCCCAGGAGCAGGGAAGTGGTCCCTGCACTGTTGTTCCTGCCTATCCTGTGGGATCCAGGGTGCTGCTCGGGTTGTGTGGCATTGCTYGCCGCTCCGGGGTTTCGCCTTACGTCCCTGGGAGTGCTCTCTGGAGGGGAAACGTGCTGAGCTGTGCAGCAGCACAGAGCCCTTGCCATGCCYGTTCTTGGGATGAATGACAATGAATCTCCTTTTTGACAGTCTACTGGTTTAACTAAACCTCTGAATTATACCATTGTCCATTCAAATCATTTTAATATTCACAGCGATTTGCCCTGTGCTATTCTTGCAAAACCTCCAAACCCTCTTCTCTGATCTTTATTCAAAAGAAAGATTTAAAAAAAAATCACAAATTCTTGTCAAGAAAATTGTAATAAAAAGGAAAAAATCTTTGCTGCAGTAAATGAAGAGCAACAAATTTTTCTGAAGCACTTAAGGTAGCATCATGGGCTGTGCTGGCCCATGTGATTTGACTTGTAAATTGGACGGAAATTCTGAAGAATGCTGCTCTTTGAGGAGTTAGGCTGGTTTAAATTATTACCAGTCTTACACGGTAGAAAAGCAAGAGGTGCAAAGTGCTGGCTTGAGCCYGAGGAACATGTTGACGGTGCTCTGCAATCTGCTGGAAGAGGTCTGCCAGCTCCTGCTAATGCTAACTGACAGCAGCTCCSTTTCTCCCTCTGCACTGACCAGAGGAGAAGCTGCCAATTATCCCCAAACGAGGATGGGGTTGGTTTAGAGCCCGCCTCGGCCTTTGCACACTGTCCTGCCAGGTTGTCGCCCTGGCCAGATCCGTCACTGCAGGTGTTGCCCTAACCTCCCATGTTTGAGAGCCAAACCCCGCACGTGGCATCCGCGTTCGGCYGCTGCGGGGCCATACCCTGGAGGCRCCCGCTGCGCTCCAGCCCTTCGGGGGGGAGTGTGTCTCAGCCGGTGTGCTCAGGGTCGCAGTGGTGCSCACGGCAGGCTCTTCTGCCCCACTCTCAYGGGACTGGATCTCCAAAGCTGGTCTTGCATGCTGGGCTCTGCCCTTCCTGCATGGACTCTTGTGCACAAGTCTTGTCTGCCAGTGTCTCCGTACTTGAGTTTCTGTGCATCTTCCCTGTCCTCGTCCTGCCCTAACTTGCTCCTTGCTCTCTGTGACTCTGTAGTGGTCTCCTGTGCCTGCCAGCCTGTTTGCCTGGTGCATGTGAGTGCGTGTTCTGTGCATATCTATGGCTTTTTTCTCAAAGTTTGCTTTTTTATTTTATTTTGCTTTACTACAGTRTGGGTGGGTGGTTTTGGTCCTTGGATGGGAATGGAATTTGAACAGCTTCTACCTGAAATAACTCAACGCCATGTTCATTGGAAAACAAAACCTGACTCTTAACGAATGGTGCTGGGATGCTTTGGTTGGAAATACACACCATCATGTTAAACCATTGCCATGTCCATTGGGTTAACACTGTATTCTCATGATTGCATAGAGCTTGAGTACACTTTCAGTTCTGTCTTGTTTGGGGAGTGCTGCCCCATCAGTCAGGTAATGACTCACTGGCAATCACTCATGAAGCTATTGACTTGAGATTTAATAATTGATTAAAAGAAACAACCAGCAAGACTTTGGATTTAGACATTTAAAAAAAAAGGCAAGTTATCCATCCTTCGGCTGGTAAGGAGCTAATGAGCCCTGTTTTGTCACCAAGACGATGTGTAGTACACACACAGTGTTGACAGTGTTGTCTAATTTATCACAAAGTCTTTGCTCTGTTGTACTTGCTAGCGTGGGGGCTTCCGTGTTCTGCAAGTCTCTTGGTTTGGGGATGAATCATCAGGGAGAGCGCTAGTGCAATTGGATTTGGGGAGAGCCAGCTTGTCACGGGGAGCTGCGGTGCCACGGCTCGCCGGCCGGCGGCGGCCAGGCCCGGAGCACCGTGCCCCCGGGAGCCCCCGCGTCCTTGCTGCCGCTCGTGCCTGCGGCGTGCCGTGGCCTGGTGCCACTTGGACTCCTACCTGGTCACCGCTTCCCCTGGGCGCAGCGGCTCTGCCAGCCTCGATTGCACCGGCGCGGGAGCATGGTTGGCAGGCGAAGGAGTCAGGCAGTTGTGAGCCTGGCCAGTGCGCTGGGGTGGCCTCCCTGGTGGAGGAAGCTAGAGGAGAACAGGTTGCCTGGGCAAGACACGCTCAAGCAGTTTCCCTTTTTAACTACAGACTAAAATGAGCTTGCCCAGAGGAGACGAAGATTTACTGAGCACAGTTGTTTCTTTACCCTTGCTTAAATAGGCCCATAACACTAACCCTGAAGAAGGGGCCTCATTTCTCAGTGTCATTTTCCTGAYGGGAATGCATATGGCAGGCAGCTTTAGAGCTTTATTGTAGCTGAGAGTTGCTTACAAATAAGTCCTGAATGAAATACCCAGCAAGGGATTGATATGAAGAGAAGCTGTGCAATGAAATAAAAAGGAATACGTCTCCCGAAGTGCTGCCACAAAGGTGGGGAGGGTGCTGCCAGCCCAGCTCTCTTCTGTCAAAATGGATATGATCTTGCATCTGTCAGGATTAGTTCTCTCCTGCCCAGCAAGGTGATCTGTTTAGGCTCTGACAATGTCATGTGGCTCTAGTGACTTATTTTTTCTGAGCCAACATAGAATCTGAGTTGCATCTTGCAAGGAATTATGTTTTGTTTCGCAGCACATGTGCTAATTCAGAAAGAAACTCTTCTGTTGCCCCTGTCCCAACATWGCAAGGTTTAGGGGAGAGTTTGCTTTGCCCTAGAGCCAGTAAATGGAGCAGGTAATTCCRTTTTGCAGAGCTTCAGTGGCCCTGCACAGAGAGAGCCTGCGACTGGCGTTTGTGCATGCTCTCTAATTAGAGAGATGTAATTTAAATGGGGGAATGTTTCATGTTAGTAATATGATTTAAAAAGCCTGTGTTTGGAGGAAATGGATTGAGCCATCTCTTAATGAGTTCTTCTAATAAGATGCCAGTGGCTAAGAAAGGGGAGGAAAGTGCGTGCAATTTGGCAAAGCAGTGAACAGCTTTTGCACTTCATTTTATCTGTCCCGAAGGATAGACAGGCAAAACTGTTGAACCTCCCTCATGCATCCCCGCAATGCAGCTGCCATTTCTGTGGCCCTACTAGCTGTCTCCTCCTTGTTTCAGTGCGGCGTGTTGCACCTCGATTCTCTATCCCTCCGAGCAACCACGAGGTGATGCCTGGGGGGAGTGTGAACCTCACATGTGTGGCAGTAGGTGCTCCAATGCCCTACGTGAAGTGGATGGCTGGTGTGGAGGAGCTGACCAAAGAAGATGAGATGCCCGTCGGCAGGAATGTCCTGGAGCTGAATAACATCGTGCAGTCTGCCAACTACACCTGTGTGGCCATCTCTTCCCTTGGCATGATTGAAGCCACAGCCCAGATCACTGTCAAAGGTAAGGGGTTGCTTGTTCCTTGGAGTGCTCCTTAATTGGGTTTCAGAGATGCAGCCCTTTGCCAGAGTGTTTCTGGGTACAGCCAGCAAATTGCAGAGTCTCCCATGACTTTCCACCTTGTGAATAAAGTTCACAAACCCACAATTTTTTTTTTCCTACTCACATTACAGTACTTGCTCTGCAGGCCCTTTCCCCTCTCCCTACATGTGGCATGGCAGGACACAGGCTTACGTACTGGCTCCTGGCTACGCCATGAGGGAACTCACTGGGTCCATGCTCATCTGGCAGATGGGTGCTGGACAAGGAGGTTAATCCCAGCCACATGAACTGTGTCCACGGGGGCTCTCCAGCATGGTCACTCTGCCCCCTTCAGAAGAGAGCTATTYACACTCTCAGAATTGTGATATATTCCTCTGACGTTTTTTTTTCACTTCCTGCTCTGACTCTTTCTGTCTCTCTCTTGTTGATGCCCTTAAGATATGCTTCCTGCTCCCRTTTCTCGGATAGCTTTCCCCCAAAGGGGGCTTTACATTACTGCTGATTGCTCTCCATGGGCCACTGGGGACATAACAGTCTGCCTCAGTGCTGAAGTACATGTCCTGCACTACCCATCTGTGGCCAGGCAGGTCTGTACTATCCCCTTCCTCCTCCCCTCACAGTTGATTCGTAGCTCAGACTTCCGTAGACATCATCTTTTGTGTCTCTCTGTTCTCACRAGTCCCTTCTTGCCTTATGACCACCTTTAGCACTGAGTCCCTACCTGAACAATACCAGAGTGTTGAAACTTAGCCCTCTTTGACCTGGAAATTAACAGCAAATTCTTTTTTCCCCGGGGCTAATCAGAGGATCCTTTAACCTCAGCCATGCAGTGCTTGCTTTCCTCACAGCACCTGCCCCTCATGGTCTTTCCCAGCCCTTGTTTCCTTAAAGAGAAAGGGGGTTGCCTGTACTTTGATTGCAATGAGTATCTGAGAGGGTACAGAAGGATGGGGAGGAGGTTGGGAGGAGGTAGAGGCTGCCCCACTGCCCTAATGGGTCTCAATATTTACCTCTTTGTACTGGGGCGACTCGTCCTTTCTCCCTACCCAGCTGGTATGGTGCCTGCTGCCACCCTAAGTGTGTGAGGCCCAAAGACCTGGAGCCTCTGCGCAGGTGCTTTAGCCCCTTGCCATCTTCCTCCTTTCTATTCCTCATCTTTCTGCACCTTTACTCTGGACATCTTGTTATCACTGTCCCAAGCTCCTTTACCAGTGTTGCTTCTCCTTCTGCTTTCTATAGAGTAAGTTATTTGCAGGGCAGACAGGAGAAGCAAGATGATGCAGAGTTGGTTGCGCTAAGTTCCTTCAAGACAGTGGGTCTGCCTCTTGCTTGCAGGCAGGCTTGCACACCCAAGAGCTGGCAAGAGTCAAGCTTTTGACTTATACAGAGGAAAGGGTGGATGAGTGTCATCTGTCTGTGTAAGCCTGAGGGAGGCTGCCGATTTCTTGGATGCTCTGGGAAGTGTGTTTCTTCGGGCTGTGATACAAGGAGGGATGCTTTTGTCCTCAGTCTCCTCCATGGGTGGCTGGGTGGTTGTGGGGTAGCATGTCCCTGCCTCTCGTGCCACCTCAACCCTCGCTGATCTTGTCAGTATCCATGTTGCAATAGCCCTGGAAAAGGCGTCATTCCCCAGTGCTCGGGACAGGCGTGCTGCTGTGCTACCAAGCCTGCCCTCCTCAGCTGTACCATGTGGAAGCTGGAAACGTGATGGCTTTGCCAGAGAATGAAGTACTTGGAAATCTTGATTTGGGCTGAGGCGTTTTTCCTATTCCCTCTTCAAGCACAACTGAGTGCGGATCACTAATGACTTTATCTGGAGTGGTTCGTTGGAGGTTTAAACTTACTGTAGACTTTAATTCACGTACTATCTTAAAGTACTTGTGTACTCTGCAAATCTTTCTCACATGCACTCTCTTTGTTCTGGTAAAATGGCAAATCTGGAAATGTTTGCTTGCAATAACTGCATTCTCATTAACACTTCAGAGATGTCAGCGTCACAGAGTACTTGTGTAACAATTTATTGTCTGGTTACAGTTTGACACACCACCCAGTGAAATAGTGGCTGTGAAGTTGGTAATTTCTCTGTCTGCATCCCTCCTGCATGTACTTTACTACTTACAAGGCATTCCCCCCATCAACCCATCTAACAGCACTGCCCCTGAGTTCCCTATGGCCTCAGATGCTGTCCCTGTGGAAGCGGGAGCGTTGCTCCCGGTTATATGTAGTGCTCTGATTGCTTTACTTTGTCCTCTTGTGAATCAGCTGTGAACCTGGCTTCTGGGGCCAGCCCAGCCCAGCAAGCACCTTCCCACTGCCAGCTGAACCCCCATGACAGAAACATTCCTGCATCCCTGTTGAATTACCTTTATTTAGCCTGCTGCTGGTAAGTGCGTCAAGCACGTCTAATAACATGATTGCTCTGTTTATCCTTCCATTAAGAACCACTTCAAGCAATATATGGTAATATAAAAATGCATGTTCTAGAGTATGAAATGATTTCTGCCTTTTAAAGAAAAATGTTAATGGGAGGTGGCAGCTCCATTTTTATCCCTGTGCACATTGCAGGGTTTGAGCTGACTGAATTATTTAAATCACACCTTTCTGCCTTCCAATTGCAGCGCTGCCAAAACCTCCAACAGAGCCATTAGTGACTGAAACGACAGCTACCAGCGTGACCCTCACCTGGGATTCGGGCAACTCTGACCCCATTTCATATTACGTCATCCAGTACAAGCCCAAATCCTTGGAGGGCCAGTTCCAGGAGGTGGATGGTGTGGCAACAACCCGCTATAGTATAGGTGGGCTCAGCCCCTTCTCGGAGTACGAGTTCCGGGTCATTGCAGTCAATAACATTGGCAGGGGTCCTCCCAGCGAGCTGGTTGAGGCCCGGACAGGAGAGCAAGCTCCTTCAAGTCCACCTCTCAAAGTCCAGGCACGGATGCTGAGTGCCAGCACCATGCTAGTTCAGTGGGAGCAACCAGAGGAGCCAAACGGACAGATCCGAGGGTACCGCGTTTATTATACAACCGACCCACATCTACCCGTGAGCATGTGGCAGAAACACAACACTGACGACAGCCACCTCACCACTGTGGGGAGCCTCATCACAGGGACCACTTACAGCATCCGTGTTCTGGCCTTCACTTCAGTGGGCGACGGGCCCCCCTCGGACATCATCCAGGTCAAAACACAGCAAGGGGGTATGTATAGAGTACAGTGCCATGGCTCTGTGCCCACGCTGGTGGTGGGCAACTGGTGTGTCTGATCAGCACCTGGCATCACAACTGCACTTGTTGCCCAAGTAGTTGCATGTTACAGTGACATCCTAGCACTACAGACATTAGATTAAAGATGTCAATTTGTCCTTGGGAGTTGGTATGAATCTCCATAGAAATAATGTAGTCCACTGTTTTGTCTGAGATATGATGGCTAAAAATGTGACGCAAAGACCTGGATGTGAGTGTTAACACCTGTGCAACTGTGCTAAGCCCTTCTAGGGAGGGCTGAGTATACCTGTGCGTGTAGGAAGCTGGGTTGCAGAGTCAGGGGCTGCAGATGAGCACRAGGCCCATAGTCCCCAGCCTGGGCCCCACAAGTGCATGCTTGTTGCCCAGAATGTTCAAAGAGCAGAGTGCTGGGGAGAGGGAAGAGAGGAGGGTCCAGAAGGCATTAAAGAGGATTCTTTCAATGTAAAAAATAGACTCTGCAAAGCAGTGTGACTCCTTTCTCAGCATCTGCCTCCTGGCTCTAACTGTATGTTTGGTCCCCAGTTCCTGCCCAGCCAGCTGACTTCCAGGCAGAGGCAGAGTCTGATACCCGGATCCTGCTGACGTGGCTGCCAGCCTCTCAGGAACGCATTACCAAATATGAGCTGCTGTACTGGGAAGGAGAGGATGGTGTTCAGGTGAGGAGCCTGCCTCTGCTTCRGGCAACAGACAGGACCGGACGTCACCGTTTAGCAGCTTAGGAAGGGTCTCTTTGCTGGAATAACCTTGAGGTGCAAAGGGGCTGTTTCTTCTCCAGATAATGATTCTGTCCAATGGGYGTGCAATAAGCATGTGGTAGTCTCTGTCTGGTAGTCTCACAGTCCCATTCATAGAATCGTAGAATCAACAAGGTTGGAAGGGACCTCTGGAGATCATCTAGTCCAACCTCCCTGCTCAGCAGAGTCACCTAGAGCATGTTAGACAGGGTTGCATCCAGGCAGGCCCTGAAGATCTCCAGAGAAGGAGACTCCACCACCTCCCTGGGCAACCTGTGCCAGTGCTCCGTCACTCTCACGGTGAAGAAATTCACCCTCACATTCAGGTGGAACTTCCTGTGGTTCAGTTTCTGCCCATTGCCTCTTGTCCTGTAGCATGGGACAACTGAAAAGAGTTTGTCCCCATCCCCTTGACACCCTCCCTTCAGGTACTCGTAGACATTGATAAGATCCCCCCTCAGTCTTCTCTTCCCCAGGCTGAAGAGGCCCAGCTCTCCCAGCCATTCTTCATAGGGCAGGTGCTCCGTTGTCCTGTCCTCCTCCTATGTTTATACTGGCATGAGAGCTGCCAGAGACAAGTACCCTCCTGGGAGATGGCCCCAAACAGGCCTTTTGCCAACACTGTTCAGATATGTTAGAGATCCTGGCTGCTGGGGCTAGACTGGTTGATGGGGCTGCCTCTTCCTTGGGTTTAAGGACCAGCTTTTATCTCTTTTCTAACTACACCAAATAACCTGTGTTTCCCTGCTTTTGCCAGCAAAAGGTGGAGTTTGACCCAACCTCCTCATATGCTGTGGAAGGTCTCAAACCAGACACACTGTACAAGTTCCGTTTGGGAGCCCGCTCTGAGCTGGGGGTAGGAGTCTACACCCCCATGATCGAAGCCAGAACTGCCCAATCCAGTAAGTGTCTGACACCCTGCACTACTGAGGACAAAGCAGAAACAGTCCAGTTTCGTCACCTGGACATGGAGCAGCTTGGTGCCTATGTCCTTATCTCTGTGCAGAGATGCTGGCCTACATTTAGCTGAAGGGAAAAGGGGGAAATTCAGCTGGGGTTTTGGATCAGGGCTCTGTGGCAGAGGGGGTTCACCCAAGTGGTAAGTTCTTTCTTTGTGTCCCTTTGATCATGCTGTCCTTCCCTAAGGATAGATTCATAAAAACTGATGGAGGAGTGAAGCAAACTGAGAAATTGCTTTGGAGAGATTGATCTGAGTGGGCTTGTGCATCTCTATGAATTTACTCCTGTGCAGGCAAGCTGTTCGGACAGGCAGCATATGGGCTTTTGGCTGGCTCTAGATGTGCCTGTCTACAAACCATTGGATTTTTACCCCTTCACTCCCCATTCCAGCTGTCTTGCTTCTGTAGAAGTCCTTCCCTGGTGCATACACTTGATTGCAAGGTGAGGTGTCCTTTGAGGCCAGATGTGCCTGTGGCTGTCAGGCAGCTGGAGGAGTGAGTTTGGCAAAGTGACTGTGTGCCTGGGTTGTGTGAGCAAGTGAAGGCTGCTGCTTCTGGGACTGCAGCGTTGGGGGAAACCAGAACAAGCCGCAGCAGAGTTAATAGAGAGGCTAGATAATGAGGTGACCCAGGCAATATCACTTTCATCCTCTCTCTGCCCCATGTGATCACAGAGCAGGAGTTCTCATTGCTCTGATTGGCAGCTCAAAGTGCTGCGCATAAGCAGATTAGGGCTATCAAAGGGCCCTGCGATAAGCTCGTTTTCGCTAACGATTTTTGGGCTTGTCATTATGCAAAGAGCATTAAAAGGGGGGGAAAAAGACATTTCCGTTTGCACCGTCTGTCTGGGATTTAGTAGCCATGTGGGGTGAGCAGTTGGCAAAGGCAGCCAGCCTTCCCTGCAGGGAGGGCGCCTGCCTGCACAGCAGCGGTGAGCCTGAGACGGCTATTAGAAAGGGAGATCAGACAGGGAAGAGCAGCTCTGCTCAGGGTTGGAGTGACCTCCTCTTTCAAGAAAACTCACTCCATTAACATATCAGTCACAAGCATTCCTCCACCCAGTTAAATGAGTAATGGTGCTGCGCAATAGACAGGTATGAAAATGGAAAGCAGTTCAGACCAAGCAGTTACAAATATTTGCACACTGAGAACGAATTCTGTGTATGGGGATTTGTATACTTATTTCAGATAGTTTTTGTATTGATAGGCAAAGGTTGAAGCAATTATCCTGCTACTTATATTAACTCCATCAATAGTGGCTCTTAGCTCAGAACATGCTTAATCAGAGACAGCTTCATACATAAAGGAGTCCTGGAGAGTCTCACGACAGTCCAAGGAAAAGAAACCTTAGTGTTGTGGACACCTCAAAGCAGGCATCTTCTCTGACTGCTCTACATGTTGTCTTCTCATGGGGTCRTTCGTACTGGTCTGTTTTCAGACGGTTGCTTCACTGTCGAGTAGAGCAGTAGCTGACTGATTCTGCTATCTGCTCAGTAAGAGGGATATGGACAGGTTGGAAGAGGTTCAGCCAAAGGCCACAGGATTAACTTGATTTGACCCTCCTCATAGTTACAGACCTAAGAGTTCTTTGATTTATCCAAAAAGTGAGTGGGTCATAACTTACAAGCCTCCTGCACGAGGAGAAGATTTCTCATAGCACACTATTTTGGGAGAAAAATGCTTGGCAATTACSAGCAGGCCATTCAGCAAGGTAATATGTCTGGCTGAATAGTCACAGGATAGAGGGATTCTTGGTCACTAGGAGTCTCAAAGTTGATCGAGCCTTTTGGAAAGCTCTGCTTTAGCTCAGTCGAAGATGTATGCGCAATGCAGACTTAGGAGATGAAATTAATTGGTCTGCCCTAAGCAACACTTCACATTAGGTGGTTGGATTGGTCCCCTCTGGCCTTAAAATTTATTAATCTAGAAAGATTGCTGCTCCTTGCTTCAAATTGGCCTCTCTCCTGCGGTGTTCCATCCATTTGCCCTGAAAAAGGCTTTTAGGTCTTGGAGGATGACATGTCCAGGTGAGGCACAAACAGCAGGAGAAGACTCGTGCTTTCCAAAGAGCGTGGCTTCAGGCTCTTTCCCCGCCCTGACAAGCCAGTCATGGGTAAGGCAGGAGGCATATCGTTATTAAGGAGTCACTGATGGCCTGGAGAGTGGCTTCTGTATTGCTGCTGACTGGATTTTCCTCTTGGCATCCCAGTTCCCTGCTCCAGATGTAGAAGGGCTAGGGATGCCTGCCCAGGAAGGGTGCAGAGCTCCTTGCTGGGTAGTTCCATTGTGTGCTTCCAGCAGAACAACTAGACCCAGTCTGCTGAGAAGACAGCTACCTCCTATGCTGTATTTCCAAGCTACTTGCCTAGCTGCTGGCACCCTGGAAAAAGTACAACATTGCTATTCTGAGGGACCTTGGAGCATGGGAGAGCTTTCCAGGGGTCAGCAGCACGTCAGGTGAATGTTATGATGCAGGAGAGGAGTGCAAGCTCTGTGCCCATCAGTTCACAGCACTAAAATGTTCTCACTTGAAATATTATGGGGACTTGAGGCTAGCTTTTCCCAGGTGTAAGGAACAGACTGGCTGGATGGGTGCACAGGCCTGCTGTGGGCTGGTAGTGGGGASAAGTGTGAGCA
The DNA here is from genome assembly GCF_003343005.1 of Rhea americana. NCBI lineage: Eukaryota > Metazoa > Chordata > Aves > Rheiformes > Rheidae > Rhea > Rhea americana. The sequence continues at coordinate 2,130,594 of NW_028185439.1, forward strand.
GCCTGGAGGCAGCAGAAGGTTGCACAGTGTGCATAAAGGTGCGTCTGTGTGTGTGAGTGCATGCTGGCCACCTGGCTGGCTCTTTGCTGACCCCGGGAGGGACATTTCCACTCCTTGTGTGTTTTAAGTTGATCCTGCTTATGTTACCAAGTTTTATTTTGCTTCATTTAAGTGTTAATCTCAGTTTGTGTATTACACTTGTGTGTGCGACTCTTACCCAGTCAACAGCCAACGTTTGATCTGCCTGTGCTGCCAGCCAAAGCTGCATTTGAGTGATGCTGTGGAGGCCAGAAGCCAGAGCACACCTCTGCTGTGATGGGCCTCTCTGCAGACRGTGGCAAAGGAAAGGCTTGCCAGCCCTTAGCTCTTTATGTCTTACCTGTCCCCTTGGAGGGGCACCACTAGGCTCTGGTAGTGTATCTACCATATGCCTTCTCCAAATTCACTCTTGTGTCACTTTGGTGCTCTATCTTCCTGTTTTCTTCCCTGTTTCCTCTCTGCTTGCTTAACCTAAGGAATGTGAGGATTTTCTACTCCTCTTCCTTTCCGGTATACCAGATGCTAGGACTGCTCTCTCTCTCTCTGCCTTCCTCACRTAGGGAACTGCTTGCTCCCACACACGTGCTGTGGCTTCTTTCTCCTCCAGTACAACTCCCATGCCAGCAAGCTCTGGCACCATCTCTTCCAGTTCTGTTACTGCACGCTGTCCCTCCTTCTTTCCTCTGTCCAGGCTCTCCATCCCAGGAGTCAGTGATGGCCCCTGCTCCCTGGGTGCAGAAACTGACTCCAAGAGTTACCTATAGCTTGGGACTGCCTATGCTCCCAGCAAGTGGAGGTGGCATTGGGAGGTCCTGCYGTCCTGAGTTTTCTCAGATCTTCTGCCCCTGCCATCCTCTTCTCAGCATAGTATAGTTGTTGCATGCTTTAATTTTCTCAGCTCCCCACTGCCATCCAGGATGATGTACACTGTGTTCACCTTCACACAAGCAGTGAGCAAGCAGGCTTGTCCTGCTCCCTGTGTCCCCTGCAAGGCTGGCTCTGGTGCACTGATGGCTTTGAGGACTGCTGCATGGGGAAGTGCACCAGTGTCTTTTCCCACATTTTTAATTTTCTGATTGCAGTCAGGAATGGAAGTCAGAATTCTTTCACCTGCCTTAGCAAAGCAAGGTGCCTCATACTCGCTTATAACTTGGTCAGCCTAATTCCTAGCCTCAGAGCAACTACATGTGCTTCTTCAGTGGTGATGCACTGCCCTCTTTGCTTAGGGCTCTTGCCTTCTGCGTGAGCACGCAAAGAAGCACCCAACTCCTATATGTCTTCCCCAACCAGACGAGCTCCCTCCCTCCTTCTGCCCTCGTGAGAAACATCTGAGTGTAGCTCCTCTTTCCTTGGTGTCCTGCCAGCAGTCCTCCCTAACCTAAGGCCAGATGCTGCTCACAGGTGATGGTCACGGTTTCAAACCTTCCCTGGATGCCCTGCAGCCAGCCTTAGTGACTCACTTGCCCTGCCCTCTGCTGTTTCCTCCACTTGTCTAGGAGCATGCTCTTGCAAGCCTTCTTGCAATCTGGTGTGCAAGCTTCCCCTTCTGCCACTCTTACCTTCTGGTATCTTGCCATCTCTTCTGGTTTCCGTCTGTTTCAGATCTTCACTGTAAGCATCTTTCTCCCTACCAGTCTCTTTTTTCCCTCTCTCCCTTTCTCTTTCCCTACTGCCATTTGTTGTGTTTGGTGAAGCAAGCATCTCAGGCTGCTTTGGGAAGACATGTTCTCTGATGCAAAGCAGCATTTGTATCTCCATGCTGTTCATCAGGTTTTCAAATACAAATTGCCCCTAGTGCCGCCTTTGATTTGTAAGAAGGCAGACAGTTGTCCAGGAACCTTCTGGCTGCATTGCCACGCATATGTTTTATGCTCAGTTGGCTGGGTAAAAGTTCCCTGTGCATTTTGGTTTCTCCTTCCACTCATTTCCCTTCATCTCCCCACTTCCTCCATTTATTTATTCCCAGCCCCCTCCGCCCCACCCCAAGAAGTCGAGTGTATAAGCACCAGCTCCACTACCATCAGGGTAAGTTGGGTGCCACCACCTGCCCAGAGCCGCAATGGGGTCATCACCCAGTACTCCATTGCATACCAGGCGGTGGAAGGAGAGGACAGCACCAAGCATGTGGTGGATGGCATTGGACGGGAACACTCCAGCTGGGAGATCAAGGACCTGGAGAAATGGACCGAGTACAAGGTGTGGGTAAGGGCTCACACCGATGTGGGGCCAGGACCGGAGAGCACCCCCGTGCACGTGCGCACTGATGAGGATGGTAGGTGTCACCAAACAGCTCCTGCAGTTWCCACCTTTCGGGAACCAGGACTCTCCTAGCAGAGTTGCTGGCAAATGGGAAGGGAGTTGGGGATATAGGCACTGGAAGTGCTTTTCARACAGGACCAAGAGCTATCTGAGGCAGCGCTTTGGTCAGTGGCTGAAGTAGGATGAGAGGGATTGCTCTGGTGGCCCTTACTCTGATATGATGTCTTGGCTGGAGGCCATGGGTCAGATCCCCCTGCATGGGCCCACTGGCGTCCTGTGGGTTTGAGTAGTGTTTCCTATGTGCATGAGGAGGTGTTACAGTGCTTTCCTGTTCTGACTTTATAGTATTTTATGGGGGTAGTTTCCCTTTTACTGAAGGTGATGGGAACTCTCCTAGCCAAAAGCTCCTCTCACATTGTAAGATCAAGACTTAAAGTTTACTTGTTGACCTGAAATCTAGCAAACTAAAGAGGGGAAATGAAATCCATCTGAAATTTGTAGATATCGCAGGAAAGCTGCTTCCCGCCCTGGCTTCCAGGCAAGCCACAGCTTATATAAATCTGTTCTTCCACTCAAGAGTCAGAATAYCGCATGTACAGAACACTTCACTGGATACGACAGCTTTAAAGAGAAATTGCTTTGTATTAGCAGGGCTGTCAGTTATGTCATCATGACTTAAGCTGTCTCCTTTGAAAGTGCCAGAGCTCAGGGTGACAGTAGGAACTTCCATGGCTTCATGCTGACCTCAGAAGCTGCAGATTTTAATGAGAGGAGAAAGAGATGCAGCATCCAGGCAAAGAAAGGACAATCTCTGCATTGCCCAGTCAGCGTAGCAAATTGAAACCAGACATGTTGCAGTTTCACTAAATGGGCTGCCACTGTCCCCATGTCTCTGTAGCTCTGGAAGTGGTGTCTGAGAATGCTCACTGACTGCGTTCCTGGCCTTGTGAACACATCTGTGCATGTCCTGCTGCCTGTATTGTTTGCTTCAGTTCTTGTTCAGCAAAGTTATAGCCCAGGGGAAGCTGCTACCCTAGAAATGTCGCAACAAGCTCTCTCGATTAGTTTTAGGGCACCACAGTTGGACATTCCAGCTCAGCTGTCAGAAGTTATTTCATATCCCTCCAAGATGCTGATTCCTGGTAGATATCCATGAGGAAAGAATAAGAAATGCTGAACTGTGATCTGAAAACAAATTGAACTTTCCCTCTTGGGTCTCAGATGCAGCACATACCCTCCATAACGAGATAATTTCCCCTGTCTCAGGAGCATAGTGATTCTGGAAACACTGTGATCAGGGATGCTCACATTCACGTCTTTTAATGTCCCTGCAACCTCCCTGCATTGGGCCCTGCCGAGGACTCTCACAGCCTCTTGCCAGCAGAGCTTGACAGGAGGATCTCTCCGGTTCTCGGGGAGGAGTGTGCTTTTTGCTTGGACTCCCATTAGCGTATGTGGGCAGGTGCTTTGCTAGGGCAGGAAAGCCCTATGGCTTGTCCAAGGTCACTGTACTAAGTGAATTGGATTACGGCAAAGGCTGCTCCAGCCAGAAGGTGGTAACCATTCAAGCGCAGCCCCCTCCGTTCTTATACATTGAGCTGGCCTCACAGTGCTAAAATGCTCTGTTCCTCCTTTCTCCGTTTTATTTAATTATCTACAATTAAGAAGGACATCTGGGAAAAATAATGAATTGCCCTGCGGCTTAAAAACTGTGCTTACCTGCTGGGTAGCTGTTTCTTCCCATCTAGTTGGTTGAAATAGCAGTATTCATTATGTCTGCATGTCAGCTATCCATCCCTAATTACCTAATCCTGATTATTTCTTGCTATGTTGAGAATTGGGGCACACAGGGCTTCCAGACCCCTGGATTTTTCCCAGCAGTAGCGAGTGACAGGGAGACCCACACGAAGGATGCTAGAATGGAGCCCAGGTCCTTCACTCAGGTACTTGGCACCCACATGGCAGCAGTATCCTCTGCAGGGAGTGCTTTCCAGGAGCAATGGAGAGGCTAATTTTTTAGCATTGACATTTTTGTCACAGTCAAGGCAAGAGCAAAAAGTAATAAGGATGTAATTTTTCCAAATGGTAAATAGGGTATAAATACATTTTTAAAAGGGCCTCACCTTGCAAGAAAATTGATATTTTCAGGGCAGTGTAATTTTTCATTTTATTATCAAAAAGCATTCAGCTAGCCGTGCATGAAATACAGTCCCCAGAGCTGTCGCAGTCCCCAGGCCCCTTTATCTGGCTGCGTTCAGTGACTGCTGTCTCCGAGCTCCAGGTTATTGTTTTAGGATGGTGCTTTTCCCCCTCATTAACCTCTTGCCGCCACATCGGAAGCGCGCGTGTGCGCTCCGGCCGGCGGCAGGTACGCAGTGGGCTTGCTGCGAGGCGGGCTCAGCACCCCGTCGYGCTACCTGGGGTTGCTGGCCTGTGTCTGAGCAGGGTAGGTGGGCGAGGGGGAGCTRACAGGAGGTGATGTGCAGTGAGCTGCAAGCAGCTGGAGGCTGGGAGAGGACATGTGAGGAGTACCATACCTGCTGACCGTATTATATTCTTGTAATCCTATTATCTGCTTATTGCTGTTCTTATACCCCTCCTTGCTTTCCTGCTGCTGCCCATTGCTGGAGGCAAGAGAGAGGGCAAGATGGACCTGGGGTCTGCCCCAGCACAGCCGTTCTTACCTGGGGYGCTCCTACGTATTACTGCCCTGGTCTCTCGCGTTGAGAGCAACAGCAGTGCTTGGATGCTGGGGAAGGGTGGGGAATATGGTCACACTGGAAACTGCGATATGACCTTCCCCACAGACAGAGGGAACTTGTGCTGGCTGGCAGGGCCATCCTCGCAATGAGGTGGAGGGAAGGTAGCAAAGGAGTGAGAAATAGCTGGCAGCAGTGGCACRGTGCCTGCTGTTAAGTGTCTGTCCTGTGTGTGTTACAGTGCCCAGTGCCCCACCACGAAAGGTGGAGGTAGAGTCTGTGAATTCGACTGCCATCCGGGTCAGCTGGAAGCTGCCCATCTCCAACAAGCAGCATGGGCAGATCCGGGGATACCAAGTCACGTACGTGAAGCTGGAGAACAACGAGCCTAGAGGGCAGCCYGTGATCAAGGACGTCATGCTGTCAGAAGCGCAGGTACAGTGGGGGGACCGTGGCCTTGGCGGGTTGCCTCTCCACTGAGGGCTGGGCTGACTGGTCCAAGTATTTCTCTTCTGCCCCTTGCAGCTCTACCGGGGCTTGGAGTAATGTGGGATACAGCCAAGGCCCTGCCTGAGGAAGGGGGACTGTTTATCCCCAAACACCACTGTGGTTTACAAACTGGCAGAAAGTTTAATCAGGGGAGGATTGCCATAGGAAAGGTGATATGTTGGATGACGTTCCTCTCTTATCCCTTCTCCCAGGTGTACTCCTCCCCTCCTGTCCCATCCCTTGCAGAGCGCAGGGGAGCAAGCCCTTGCCTGGCAGGGATCTCTCTTTGGGGCTCCTGGCACACTTGCCAGGAGGGAACAGGACCTGGCAYCTTCTCCTTGTGTTTTGCCAGGCAGGTTATGACGCTTTGGAGAGTTTTAAAAAAGCTTTTGTGTCTACTTCCTTCATGCTGCTGGCTGCGTTGAGCGTGAAGCCTGTTGCTCAGCAGAGCCCACAGGGTGCTGCCTGCTTGCAGGGGCACGGGAGGCTCCTTGTCCTTGGAGGCCTGGCACTGGGCGCTGCCGCAGCCTTCCAGGCAGGGCAGCCTTCTCATGGCTTGGCAAAGCCTCTTCTCAGGTCTACTTTTGCAAGGCAAAGACTTGACCTTGCATTTACCTCTCAAAACTCAATTGTAGGTGAAGCTAACAGAGTCTGGGAAAAAAACAAATAAAAAAGGCCTGTAACTTGACTGTCTACACTGCCTGTAAATGACTTTCCCCTCTGCAATCCTCATGCTACCCCAACATGCTAATGCTCTGTGTACTTTCCTGGATACCTCAGTGGCTGTGAGCTGAGCCCTGCTCCTACATGATGCTCCAGAGCAGGCTTATGGGCTCTCCCCAGCCCAGAAAAGGCTGGTTGCCTCCTCTTGAGTGACTTTCCCAGGGTCAAGAGAAATTTTTGTTGCCGCTTCTTTGATGAGCTAAACTCGTCTTTGGAGCAAAGGTCTTTTGTCCTGGATGACCCATGCTGTTCTCAACAAAGATAATCATCTAAATGAAGTACAGGATCTGCTGGTGTTGGAAGCGATGAGTAATCGATTGAGAGCTGGCCTACTTGAATGATGCCCAATATAAATACTGGAGAGCTGCAACGATTAATTGATCTGTCTCCTAAACGCAGCTGTGAATCATTTATACGTTTGTCAGTGGGGAGTGCAGTGCACAGAGGCGTCTTTACTCCCCATTCATATTCTGAAGGCTAAAACTCGGTAATAATGTGGAAGGGGAAAACTTTAAAGAGAGGAAAATGCTTTGAGGGTCCTTGCAGTGTTATCTGAGACACATCTCTGTTGATGTTTCAGATGTTGCTTTATTTTCAGCGCTAGAAGAGCTACTTACTGCCCTTTTCTTATTCCAGGAGGATACAGTCTTCCATGTTGTTTGAACAACTGATGCTGTATTGTTTAGCTGAAGTTTGGAGTTAATGATCTGGTCTCAAGTGTAGGTGGGCGAAGTTGGCAGTGTTGTTCTTTTTGGTGTTTTCAAATATTTTATGCTTGCCCAGCCAGTTCTGCTTTCACTCCTTACTCATACATTTGAGAGAGAGAAACCCCATGCTAATATGCAGGAATGAGGATACCAGGGCCAGAAACTTTCCAGGAAGTGTTGGATTTTGCATTATTTCGAATATGTGCAGTTGTGATCCAGAAGTCAAGTTGCTTGAAGTTTCCTGGCCTGTCAGACCACTTACCAGTCTTTCATATTTGGTGAATTTATGTGGGAAAGTTATTGATTGCTATGCTGTTCTTTTTCTAGCATGTATCATGCTGAGCTCATCCACTGTAATTTCTGGATGGAAGCGAAGGCCGTAAGATCATTGTAGAGGAGTGACTACTCTGAAGGAGTCATGTCGCTCCTGGGATAAACTAATGATGACCCTGCAGGGAAGAGGTTTCACTGGCTTGCCAGAAGAGATCTTTATTTCCCCAAAGAGTGAGAAGCCAGGCATGACCTCTGTTTGTGACGAAATGCATATGCTCTACAAGCTGAAGGACCCTGTGAGAGCTGCCGTTGCTCAGTACAGCAGTGCGTGTCTTTGCGAACAGCCAGATCAAACTTTAACAAGTAGTCTGGGAAGAGTTATTTTCTGTGGAAGAAATCAAAAAGATTCACTGGAACACCTGTCCCTGAAGGTCACAGAATGGAGATAGCCAGAATATAGCCCCATCAGTCCTGTTTAGCACCTGTAAACATTCATAAACATTTATACTGGTGCACAAGGAGAGAATTAAAGTGATGGAAAATCTAGGGTCAGAGCAGAAATCCTTCTSTGGGCATGTAGGCAGAGCCCCTCCTTCTGCCCAGACGGGCTGTCTGCTGATTTTGAGTAGGTATGTACCACATAATCTGTTTCCTGCAGGTGGTATGAAGACTCTGGTATTAAAGCTGACTTGTGATTTTGGTGATTGAAGATGAGAAATATAGAGAGAGTAAATGAAGATGAAAGGAAGAAGRAAAGGGAATTGAGATGTTAGCTATGCAGATAATACAGATTCTAAGGTTTTAAAACCATTTAAGCAGAAAGGACTAAAACATCAGCWGTGATGTGGGGACCTTGGCACTGGAGAGATCACATTTCATTTGCAGCCTCCTGTCTAGGGAGAATAATCAATTGTTAGGAAGGCCCTGCGGTGGAGCTGAGGCCTCTCCCTCCTGATGTGCCTGTGCCTTWGACTGATTACCTTCATCAGGCTCCCCTGTACTTCCCAGCCCGAGCTCTCATGTCCTACTGACAGGCTGATGGAAAAGTGAATGCAGCAGTGCACCCAGAGTGACTGCCAGTGTGATCCTGTGGAGGTGGGCCAGATACCCACAGCACTTCCCGCAGTCCCTGCCAGTGGTGGTGGGCAACGGCAGAGGGTTCATGGATCTCCTTTCTCTTTTGCCTTTGGCAGTGCAGGGTCCTGGTACCAGGAGACCTTGTGGAAGGARCAGAGGTGGCCAGTGCTGTCTCTCAGCTGTGCCCCTCATCTCTTGTACAAGTGCTAGCCAGCCCCTGAGGGAGTGGGGCAACAGGGTGCTGTGGGGCACAGCAAGAATCTGCCTGCTCTCCCTTGTTTTCTGTAAGCCTGGGCAAGCCCCAGCTTGTAACCAGCAGCAGTCAGCTTGATCCCCTCCACTTCTTCCCCAAGTAGCAATCCAAAGTGCCCTGCAGAGCTCAGTGGTGAGCAGCACCAGGCAGCCATGCCATATCTGGAGTGCTGGGTGCAAAGGAGGCAGCTAGGCTGAGGGAGGACAGCCCTTGCTGTTTGGGTTCCTGTGCAAGTGCAGCTCTCATCTGCTCTTGCCTGAGACAGGGAGCTAGACCCTGCATGGATCTGCTGACCATTCTGTCCTGCTCCCAACATATACTTGTCCTTGACCTCAGCTGGGACGTCAGAGAGCATCCTCCCAACCTTACTACRTGGTCTCAACAACTGCTTCTGCCCTCAACTATCTGGCATACCTGTCAAGGAGCCAGCCATGCGCATTGTTCTGGGAATGTGACATGGGTGAGTCTTGCTGTGCAGCACGAGGAGATCATGCTGTGTGGAGCAGACTTCTGCCACCTTCTGCTCTGCAAACTGAACTTTAGAAGTAGAGAGGTGTGCTGCCCATGAAAAGGGCTTCAGGCTCACAGGAAGGCTGTGTGGTCTTTGCAGCCAGCATTTCTCCATCCAGTGCGCAGATTATTTGAATGCATGTCCCACCAACTTGCTTCAGAAGAGCAGAGAGGATTAAGAGCAAACACTTGAAGCTGTTGGATGGAGATAAAAGGAGATGAGGAAGCAGAGACCCCTGTTCTCTCTGGGCAGTGCCCACTCCAGACATAACAACATATGGGAATTTACAGCCTCCCTCTTTGCCTCTTTGGGTGATGGTCAGGGATCTTACCTGAATTCTGCTGACAATTCCCCCTGGATGTACTCACTTAGGTCGGAGTTTGTGGAGGTGAGATGCACCCCACTTTACAGATGGAACAAAATTGAAAGGCATTGGTCAAGAGACATTTCAGTAATGGACCAAGGTGAAGCTCTGGGGCCCTCAAACCTCTCTGCATCCCACAAGCTGAGAGCACTGTGTGTGCCTTTGGAGTTTCACCGCTGCTCCAAAGTCACTGGAGCAGAGAGGAGAAGAATTTGCAAGAAAACCCCCAAATCCAGTTTCCGCAGCTGGGGCTGTTTGGGAGAACTTGAGTGTGTCTTTTGCAAGAGCTGTGGTCAGGGAAAACATCCGTTCACTGGTAAGACATGACTACGCTGTGTAGTGTTGAAGTGAAGAATGAAATGTTGTAAAGGCATTGCAGCTGCCGTAAATACGCACAGTTAGCTGTAGCACTTCCCTGTGCCATCTTGCCTCATGCACACAGCACTGTCTGAATTCTTTTTATGACAGCTACGGGGCCTTTCAGATCGATTTATCTTACTGACCAACCTTAAACGTTTAAGAAGCAATTGCGCTAGTTTAGGAAGGAAATGTTTTCATCTGCAGATGATATTTTCATAATGAAACTGAATTTATATCAGGGTATTTATCCAGGTCTTGCTTTTCACTGTGATTCTGACAACAGACATCTCAAGAGGTTTCTTTGAACCCTAATCTGATACAAGATTCAAGTCCACAGAAAACATAAGAGTAAATGTATTCTGAACAGTAAACATCTGTGCTAAAATCTTAGTGGATGATAAACACCCTACCATGATGTGAGAGGCTGCCAGATGCACTAGCCTCCTGAGCCCAGGTCTGCTCAGCTGTTTGTTACAGCAGGGTATCAGCTTCTGCTCCTGCAGCTGCCCTTCTTCGTCATCTGGACAGCTTGCACAACGTCTAGGGTAGTGCTGTCCACATGTCCCCCATCCACCAGGGATGTGGTGTGGGAGTGGAAGTGAAATCCTGGAAGAAAATGCTGCCAGGTCTATTATCCTTTCTGTAGTGAGACTTTTGTCCGGCTTTAGATCAGCAGGGCAGAACACACAGCTGTTGACCACAGCATGGGCTGGCTGGTGTGGGTAGGAAATGAACTGGGGAGAAGGGAATGATGTGGGTGGAGCAGAGCACACAGCACTTGAGATAACACCCAGGAGGGTGTAAAGAGGTAGTGACCACAATACTTAGTCAGAGCCTTGGCTTTATGTAAAGACTCTAGGGACAACTTGACCTCTTCACTAAAATTAAATTTTAAGATAGTTTAGGGGGCTAATTCTACAACAGTCTAATGGTATCAAATAAGTGAACTATAATAAAATCTTAGAGGAACATTTCTCCAATAGTTGATTCTCTCTGAATTTAGCAGTCAAAATAGTAAATATTTTGAAGATATGCCATGTAGTTGACTGCTGAGGACAGTAGTTAGCCACTGTGATAATGTCCAGTCTGTGAAAGCCACCTCAAACTGCCTGAGTACAAAAGACAACTTGTAGCTTTAGTACTATTCAGTATTTCAACAGCATCTGTAGGTTCCCAGGCACTTTGCCAGCATTTGCTGGGCYTCATGGTGTCCTGAGGAAGCTACTACCTGAGCACCATCTCACAGCTGGCAGCACTGGCTCAGAAGCTAAGCTTGCCAAGGCTCACACTGACAGGCAGGAGCAGTAATACTTATCTTCTGCTTTCATCTCTGTGCTTGAACCTGTTGGCTAGTGCTTCCTCCAGGCAGATTTAGTAACCTGAGGTGTAATACATAACCTTAGCTGAGAGAGCTTGCTTTGATACCTGTAAACTTCCCCTTTGTGCATCTTCCACAAAGAACCATGTTATTGGCAGGCATGGTAACAGCCAAGCTCTGCTGAAGTCTCACCACCCCAATGCAATTTTGATGCCTTAGAACCCCAAATTCATTCAGCAGGGATCAGAAGCCAGCATGGGCCCTTACTGGAATCGTAACTGAGCRGCCATGACTGGCATCCCACGTGATCCTGTACTGGAAACATTCTTGTGCAGAAGTCTTACTTGCCAGGGCTGCTCTTGCCAAATGAGCGCCTGAGTTTGTCGTGTTGGTGTTGTGTAATTGCGAGTGAGAAGCTATTTCCTCAGTATATCCACCAGTTGTAACTGTCATTCCAAGAAGTGCAGCACYGAGTGGAACAGCTTAGCATGTAGTTCTGTACAAGATCTTGGTCTCTCTTGCATAGTGTTTCCAAGAGATGGCACTTCTCAGTTTCTGAGGTTCCCAAAGTACTTTCTCACACATGGTACGGAAAGGAGAAGCTCTGTAAATGTTACATCAGTGCTTTCATTCAGACAAACCTCTCTGGGTCTGGAGTGTTGATGTTTTCAGTTCTCAGCAAGAGATGGCAGCTGGAGGATCACGAGGACGGAGAGTAGAGATTAGACCACAGACTCTGCTGTGAATGCTGTCTCTTGCAGGGCAGCAGTAGAGAGTACCTAATGAAGATGCTGCCTGGCAGCCGCTGCTGCTGAGCACGTGTAGGCAGCCCAGCAGTGTCAGCGCCATGCCCGTGTCTGTGCAAGCTTTCCCCTTCTTCCTCTTGCTCGTGGAACAGGCAGAACAGTAGGAACAAAGCCAGATAGGGGAAGGACTGCAAAGTTAGCAGGTGGTGACCTTTCCATCCATGTGAGAGGGAAGCTCTTTGCCCCTGCTTGTGTGAATGATCGCAGACCTACTGCGCAGGCTAGCAGCATGTAGAAAATTGCTCTGTATCCTATTTCTTCCCTTGGTACAGCCTGTGCCAAGTGACCTTCTGTGCATAAGTGTTATAATCCCCCCCACCCAGTTCTGCTAACCCCTGCTGTTGTCATTGTCACCCCCTTCCTACACGTTGCCCCTTAAATTTCTGTGTCTCCATTTTTCTCTCCTCCTTCCTTTCTCCCTCGTCAGTGGAGAGCTGAGGACTCCGTCGACCATGTAAGTACCACTTGTGTGCATTCCAGGTTGGAAAAGAGGGGTTTGGTAAATCGATTTGTGAATTTTGTAGACATAGTGCTGTCAAAACATCCCTTTCACTCCCTTAATGAGGCTGGAGAGTTACATTGTGGAACCTTCCACAAGCAACACATCCAGAGAAAATTGGCATTTAGATTGCTACTAAATGCAGAAAAGCAATTGACATTTCCTATAATCTGTATTTCCAGCTTGTTGCAGTGCAGTTTTAGGCAGGCTCAAGTGATCRACTCAGGAGGTGCATCCTACCTTCCACAGTAGTTGGTCCACCAAGTCCTATGGTAAAATTAGATATATAGTCTTTAAACCTCATTGATCCTAGTTATGAAAAATAACCTACACTCTCAACCATGACCTTTCGTTGAAACACAGATAGTAATAAGAAAACAATCACATTTAAACAGTTAAATCCAATTTCTCCCATATAATTTTGAAATACAAATTCGGAGGAACAAACTAGAAAATGACCTTTTTAGAGTCAGCAATTCAATTACATGCCCTGCTGTGAACTTCCCCGGCATGATGCGTTTCTCCTGTTTCTCCTCGTGCTTTATACTGAGCAGTCTCGCTCGAAGTGGCTTTGTCATGACAGCACTGTGTTTACATTATGCAATCAGACCTTCTTTCATCCATCCATCCGTCTCTCTTCCCTCCTCCCAGCTCGCTCGCTTTGCTCCCGGTGGCATGCTTTTGCGTGAGAATTTCTCTTTGCATGAATTTGGGAGGAGTGAATTCTCTTGGGATGTTCAGAGTCTGCAGGTTTTGTGTGAGTGCTTCCCCTGCGGGTCCATTGGCACCGATCGGACTGCGCGTCCGCTCGCCCGCATACACAGTCTGCTGCAGAGGCAGAGGTGGGATTGGACTCTGGTTCACACGGTGATTTTGGTGTGGTTCTTGTTGGTGCTTGTTGATTTTTCTCTGGGCTGGCTGGTTACGCAATGGTAACAGGGTGATTTTGATGAGTAAGCCTGGGCAGGTAACCTGATCCAGCAGCACTGACTGGAAATCGGCAGCATTACTGGTGTGGGTGTTTGTGTGAGCGAGTGATGGAGAGCAACCACAGAGGCCCCCTTGCACTTCCCCAGCTGGCAGGGACCCCCTGTCCCAGACAGATACCAGACCCCAGAAGCAGTCTCTGGAAGTGCTGCCTGTCCTCATCCATCCAAGCTCACACCCAGTTCCTCTCCTGTCTTGCACCTTCTCTGCTCTTAAGAATTTACCTGCTGTTCCCTTGCCCCCAGAAGCCCTCAGAGCCTCCTCCTAGCAGCTTTCCCCGTCCCTTCTTCAGCTCCCTTGTCTCCTGCTTCCTGGCCTGAAGAGTTGTTAGTGTTACTGGCCCCCAGTCCCTTTCACAGCATCCAAGACAAGCATGCTTAGGGGGTAGCTGCCCTGAGCCTGCACAGAGGTGCTGGGAGCTGCTCTGCTCCCCACGCTTGTGCCCTGGCTCAGCAAGAGTCATGTTGCTGCTAGAGGCCAAGAGGGAGGAGCAAGGCTCAAACCCACTTTGATCTCAAATTAAATGAGGAGCTGTGCCCTCCTCCTGCCCAGAGGAAGTCAGGGCATGCAAGGGTGTTAGCTCTATGCCTGGGGCACCCTCCCACCCAGACCTCACACAGAGCAGGGTTTTCCCTCCAGGTCTTGCCAACACCTTGTGCTGACCTGGGCTGTGACTCAGTGTGGTGCCTGGTGGGAAGGGTGAAAAGTGCCGTGATACCTGCAGGTGCCCTGCCACTGGGACCCCTTCCTTGTGTGTGGCTGCCATGTTAAGCTGCAGGCTCCTGGGAAGAAAGCATGAATTTCCAGTGGCTCTGCTGTAAGAGTCAACTCAGCTTCAGGCCAGACTTTAAAAATCCCCAAATTAGCCCCCAAGAGGTTTCTGCAGCCCGCTGAACTGGCTTTTGCTGTGGTTCACAGCTCTGACTGTGCCTCAGTCCTTACTGTTAGGCTTGCTGTGGTAAGGTGACTTTGTCCCCAACGTGACTCTGGCCTCATGCAGGACCATCTCCAGGGCAGATCTCCCACTCAGCAACATCCAGAGGGAAGGAGCATGGGGGCTCCTGGGGCAGCAGTGACTTCTCTGCCCTTTCCCAGCCCCTCTGGCACGTTGCTGGTGGGTTGAAATTAGGCAAACATTGGAATGGAGACAGTTGTCATTTGCTAGCTCTGCACGAGAGCCAGCTTGGAGAGACCTGAGAGGCTGGATGTGATGCATGAGTGTGAGCCAGCGTATTTGTGTGTTGCTGTTGGAGATGCTGACCCCAGTGCCCTCCTTTTGCTCGCTGTGTTAATGGGTGTTTGCTGTTCTCGTTTGCCTCCTCTCCACCTCGTGGGCATGCTCCCAGGAGACAGTCATTGGAGGCCTGCTGCCAGAAACCACCTACTCAGTCACTGTCGCTGCCTACACCACCAAAGGAGACGGTGCCCGCAGCAAGCCGAAAGTCATCACCACCACGGGGGCAGGTGAGTGTGGGGAGCAGACCTGGCAGCCTCTGAAGGATGGTAATACAAGCTCCTAAGAGGTGCATGGGGAGTACAGCCAAAGCAGCAATGCAGGAGGAAGTGATGGGAATGGAGGTGCTGCAGAGGTATATTCTCTTGTGATCTCCAGGCCTTCCTTACAGGCTTTTGCCATTGGATCACCTGAGCAAAGTGCAGCTAAGAGATGGACAGACACTACCAGGGCCCATCAGAGAGCAATAAAACTCTTTGGTCAGAGCTCATCTGCATAGTTCACAGACTTGGGACAAGGAAGCCTGCAAGTCCAGGCCTTCYCTCAGCTTTGGAGTCAAGGCCCTTCCTCACACTGTTTCCTGGAGCAGTAGGGTTAAGCGTGTGCCATTTCTTGCTTCGTGAGTGACTGTAGTACCACCTGGGATGGCCCTCCTCATGCTAGAGTGTCCCTCAGAGGCACTTCTAAGCTCCCTCCTGCCTGCTCTTCCRGCTGCCTCCCCAGGCATACGTAGCTGAGCTTGGCTGCTCCTAGAGCCACGGTAAAAATCCGGAATGCAACCAGTCCTGCCGTAGAAGTGCTGCAGACACRATACAACTACTAGGTCCTGCTGATACCAGCCAGTCTGGTTCTGCTATCTCAATAGATACTCGTATCCTGTGCCTATTGCAACACAGGAGCCTTGGCCAGGAGCRGGGCACCCAGGAGTTCATCAGGTGCTTACTCCAGATGTTGTCAAAGTTGGCTTTGGAGCTGGCACCAGCTAGTTGTCTTGTCCTCGATTTTCCACTCACTAGACCTGCCCTACAAATGATAATCTTGCAGCTTCTCACAACAGCCGTAGGAGCAGTATTTCTCACTTATTACTATGGGAATGCAGCTTGTGCAAACTGAGAGCGTTTGTTCCTGGTGCTTTAAGCAAGGAACAGCTTGCCGTCTCCTCTGTGCTGCATATGGGGAGCTCCAGAGGTAGTTTCCACTGTCACAGTCTCAAATGCTGTCTCCCTTGTGCCTCGCCATGATGTATGCTCTGTTCATCAAATTGCTACAGCTGTCCCATAAACAGGAAAAGCTTCCTAAACATCCCAGTGTTGCACTGTAAACCACAGCAGGTCTTCCCATGTTATGATGCACATTTAAAGTTAATATTTTGAATCAACATTGAAAATAATCTGTCCCTTAACACTAGCTGCTGTTAGACATTGTATTACGAGTGCAGAAAGGAAGATACTGGCAGTGGAAATTTAATTGTATGCCTTAAATACCTACAAAACCACCCCTAGAGCTGCCTTTGTACTGCAGGTTTGACCTCAAAGGGCAGTGTTGGTATCGCCCTCTGATGGCAAAATTGGGGCATAATACTGTCCATTATGTTTCYTCTCATGCTCATCTGTGGGCTAATATATTTCAAAGCTGTGCGAAGGTATTTAACTACATTTAGCTACRATCCCATTTGCTTTTTTGTATCAACCGTCCCATCCCTTTGATTCTGAGTATCTTCTCTATCAGTTGATTTGTTTACAAATCTGAGCTGATGTGAAGTGAAGACGCATCCTTTTTTTAACTGAAGGAGATCAAGGTACTAAACCATCAATTTAAAGCCATCAGTTCCTAACCTGTGACGGCAACACCCCTTGACTTGTGCAGCATAAGCAAAATTCCTGTGGAACGCTTGTGTTCACCTCTCACATCGACATTGACATCATGAATCTGCTCATCAGCTAAACCAAAATGTATTCTGATTGCAAACAGCCTGCCCAGCTCTGCTTGCTGCCTCTGCAGATGGCAAAATTGCAAGGTCTCGAGATGAAGTTTGTCTGCCTCCAGACAGATGAGGGTGCTGGACTTGGGCTTCTGTGTGTCTATGGTCATTCAGGGCACCAGGGCCAGAGTGGCCTGGTGCTGTGCAGTAGCTGAATTGTCTGAAGAACRGTGATTGGGAGGACAGGATTCAGATCATCTCTGAGATAAATATGATGCGTTGAGGTACCTTAAACCTTTCCTGTAACAGGGTATGAATTTTGGGGCTGGATGTGACTGAATTTACTGCTTGTTTAGATGGCAGAACTTGGGAAAATGGCAGCCAAGAACTGTTGGCTGGTTCCAGCTTCCCTCACCACCGGATTAGGGTCAGTCTGCCTCTATCCATGTGAGTTGTCTGTCATCCTCTTCACCCTGTTGTCTGAACTCTCCCACTTTCCTCAATCCTCACGAACTGAGCATCACGGAAGCTGTCCTTCCGCTCCCTTCTCCCAGGCTATAGATGGTCATTGTGTGTTTATGTTGCAGTCCCGGGGAAGCCCACCATGATGATTAGCACGACAGCCATGAACACAGCCCTCATCCAGTGGCACCCACCCAAGGAGATGGTAGGGGASCTGCTAGGTTACCGGCTGCAGTACAGACGTCTTGATGAAGAGAAGATGAACACAATAGACTTCGGGAAAAGAGACCATCACTACACTGTGACGAACTTGCACAAGGGGGCCACGTACCTGTTCAAACTGTCTGCCAAGAACAGAGCTGGCCCAGGAGAGGAGTTTGAGAAGGAGATCACTACTGCAGAAGACGTGCCAAGCGGCTTCCCACAGAACCTGCGTGTGGTGGGTCTCACCACTTCCACCACAGAGGTTGCATGGGAACCCCCAGTCTTAGCAGAAAGGAACGGGAGGATTGTCAACTACACAGTGGTGTACAGGGATATCAACAGCCAGCAGGACCTGGTTAACATCACCAAGGACACAAGTATCACTTTGACCAATTTGAAGCCTGATACCACTTACGACATCAAAGTGAGGGCCCGCACCAATAAGGGAGTTGGGCCACTGAGCCCCAGCATCCAGTCCCGGACCATGCCTGTTGAGCAAGGTAAGTTTCCCTCTGACAAGCCCCACCAGCAAGCTCTGGCTCCAGGACAGGGACCTTTGCTTTGGTACCCCCTTTGCTCTGGCTAATGAGAACAGGTATTGTACAACTCYGTAATGTAAAACATCTTTTGTGAGGGGACGCTCAAAGAAGGTTTCCTTAAAGTTGCCAGTTGGAGGGGTGTTGGTGGGAGCTTAATTGCCTTTGTTGCTTCACAGGCATGCTTTGCTCTTTTTATCTGTACATGAAAGGTTCTTGCTTGAACTGGAGCAGACGGCTGGGTAGGCTCATCTGCAGATCCAGTACCTGAGCACCACTATTCTTTGATCATAGCAAAGGGCCAGGAGAGTGTGAGTGCAGGGGAAGAGAGAGAGGAAGGCTACAGTTCAACCTATAACTTCCTTTMTGTGATGCTGGAAAGCACAGTCAAAAAGGGAAACTCCGCTGGAGACTGGAGATTTGGTAAACGGCTGCTGCTCTTTTCTCCTCATCTCTCACTTCTCTGCTGTAGTTGAACTCTCTGACCTCTGCTGCTGAGCTAGACAAAGAGAGACTTGGAACTGARCTGCTGCCTGGCTCCCTCCTGACTTGGCCTTACAGTGCTTAAAGATCTTGTTTTTCATTTCAGTGTTTGCTAAGAACTTCCGCGTCAACGCCGTCATGAAAACATCTGTGTTGCTGAGCTGGGAAGTGCCTGACTCCTATAAATCTGCAGTGCCTTTTAAGGTAAGGGTGTGATGCATGGAACAGAGAGCTGCTCCTCCTGTGGCACTTAGACCTGCCAGATGGTGTTTTCAGGCCATCAGACAAGAGGCCAGGGTCATGCTGCTCACTGTCCTGGGGGTCTTTTTCCAGGAGCTCAGGCCTCCAAGGTCAGATTAAGTAGCTGCTCTTGCTTGGGAGCACTAGTGTATGAACCATGGCACACAGTAGAGTGTACTGCTGCTTGCTTTCCCTCCTCTCACTCTTCTCATGCTGGTAGGTTTTGCAGTTTTCGTTGATTTATTTGTTTTTCTGTTTTTTGTGGAATAGCCAGCAAGTGTTCGCTGCTTATGGTRACAAACAAGTGAATAACATTGGTACCAACAGGAACTTTTGAGCAGTGAAAGCATGTGCCAGGCAGAGCACAGTCTGAAAATGGGGGTATTGCAGGGGTCATCATRTATATTTATTGTTTCTCCAGCTAGAAACCTGTCTTGACCAAARGAACTATGCTAAGTACCCACTCGTCCCTTGATAGTGCCCACCGAATTACTTGCACTGTGCCTTTTCCAGGAGAAATAGAAACTGGTCCAGACACCCAAGTTACTGATGCCGTGATGATCCCATGAGCTGTTCCTGTTGTTCTTACAGTCCCAGTCAGTGCYTAGTACCCCCATCAGCTTTCTGGAATGTCTTGAGACCTGGGTTTGTGTGGATGGGATTTCCCAGTCAGGCTGGCTGTGGGAGCTCCRTGGCAGTGGTTGCACAAGCTAGTCCTGATGCCTGAAAATCTGTAACTGTGATTTAATCACAAGAGACTACCAGGACAAAGTGATCTGAAAACCAGCCAACGAATCAAACTAAAAATAATGCTCCATCTGCAACAAGTCGTATCTTAAACATCAAGGTTGCTTGGATTAGTTACTCCACAGCATCATGGCAGATGCATAATCGCAGGGAATGAAGGAGAGGAGCATCATCATCATCCCAGGTTTTTCAACTGTGAGCAGTACAAGACGTGTTGTGCAGAGTGAACTCCCCTGGAACTCCTAGTGCTGTCTTTTCTCCAGCACAGTTCTTGATGTAGTGTCATCCACAAGGCCTCAGACAACTCTGATGACTCAGTGTCTCCACCCATATTGCCAGTCCSCCAGTCTGGATCACCAATGTGGGTAAAAAACTAGAGCATGGTGGAAATTTCTGCAGATCTTGGTGCAGTATCTTTCCCTTAGTAGATGAGACTAACACATCATAAAGCTGGTCTTAGCGGTTATCTACTGCCTCTGCAGAGATGGGCCAAGCATGGGAGGAACGTGCTTTCCCTTCRTCCTTGCACATGGAGCACATGCCATGCCTAAAGAGCACATGCAAGGCCTGTGTGAGATAAGGGGGAGCCACAGCCAGGGGAATGGGGGGAACGTCTCATATCAATGTGTGTGAGGAGCTCCCCTTCCTTGTTGCTAACTCCCCTTGCTTAAATCCTAAAGCTGAATTACCATGATCAGTAGCAGAAGCTTGTTAACATGCAGAGTTTAGCTGAAGCAGACAAGGCTTTTGTGAAGACCTTGTGGTATTCAAAGCTCTCCCAGGTGTGGGATGCATTAGGATCAGTGTTCAGACATCTGGCCGCAAGGAGCTTCACAATTCGTGTTGTTTTGCTGTCTACTGAAGAACTCGTCTGCTTCATCTTGCCTTATTCTGTGGTACAAAGCTCGTGTCTCCCTCTGACGACATGGTCCTAGAAAAGGACGGTGTGACCTTTGGAGCGTTACTAATGCATAAGGATGATGAGGAGCGAGGATGCAAAGGCATAATGCTGATGCCTTGTCTCTGCCTCATAGCTGCAACTGCTTACACAGACTGACTCAGGGTCTGCCCCTGCTGCGGGTTAACCCTGAGATGACACAGGAGCAGATGGCGTTACCCACTTGCTAGCTGAAGAGCAGTCATGCAAACGAGAGTGTTAAAAGGATATTTCTCAAATAGTGTCTTCTTTCTATTAATATTCACAGGCTTGCAAACACACGTGAGTCAAGGCCAAGGAGCTAAGAGGGTCAGCTTCAGGTCTCTGAATGTGCCACTCGAAAGAAATTCTTAACCTTCAGAACTTTGTATTTTTATAAACAAGATTCACCTCTCCCCTCCTAATTCAGACCCATGGGATGCTGAGGCCAGAGCCTAATACTGTAACTAGCGTAGCAGATAAATCTCCATGGGAACAATTAGTATTATCTACACTTGATAAACAGTCTCATGCTAAATCTATGTCCCAAAGGGTGTCATATTCTACTTTAAGAGATTTAATTAAAGTAGATATTGTTCTGACGATGAATAGTGAGGCGCAGGCGTAACTGGTGCTATTTTTCTTAGGGTATGAACTGAGACCTTAGGAATTTTCACTGCTAGCAAATCAATAATGAGGGTTTGAGTCCTCTTTGGGGAATTTCCACAGCTTCTTCTGGTCCAGCAGATAAATTCATTGTAAAATGTCGCCCAGCAGTTGTGGTAGAGCAGAGGCACTTTTCCATTTCTATTCCAGCATGCTTGCAGAAAGCCATTCTCAGTTCTGGAGCTTTCATGGAAAGTACAAGATAGATGTGACCTTCTCCTTGGGGAAACTGCACTTCCCTGATAAACATTCTTCAACTTAAGAGCAGGACAGAGGATATATTGGTTGGCATCACTAAGTATTTTACAAATGGGGAGAAGGATCAGCACATTTTGAAAATGATTACTATACAGGTTCCAAAATAGCCCCTTAGAGTGCTGGGCAGTGCTTTCTCATAAGATGTCCTGTGGAACATCCTAATTACACCCCCTTCCCCACAAAGAAAAGCCACAAAAAGGCTACCTTCATCTATTTTTTCCATCCAGTAATTATTTTTTCCAGTGTTGCACACTATATGTCTTTCATCTTTTGGTTCAATACATTTTTTAGTACCTTGAAACCGAGTGGCAGACCTTCAGCAGTGACATTTGGATCCATCTGGCTTTTCAAATTGTTCTTGTGAGTAAGAGCAGCAAAAAAGACATTTTATAACCGTCCATGGGCTGGTCAGCAATGTTTGACAGTTCAGAGCCTTTGGGCCAAATTTGCAGCTGATTTAAGTAGCTACCAGTAGGCCATGATGTAACCTCTGAATATCATTCCTGCTTGAGCCCCTGGGCATCTTTAGCTGCACATGAATGACTGTTTCTGTGCCCTTGCCTTATTGTAAGGTTTGTGTAGAGGCTTTAACTGATGGTGCATAACATTTGAGAAGACAATGTGTTGTGGCAGGTAAAGAAATGCAGAACTGTACAACTGGCAACTGTGAAAAGGGGGAAGGGTGCGGAATGCTTCAGGAAAGCATTGCAAATGCCAGTTTCACTGTGTCTGGACACAAAATTCTGTGCATGGCAGTAAAAATCATCATCTGGTGTCAGGTCTGAAATGGGGACTGTGACCTGGCCAATTCCAGAGCAAGCATRGAAACTCTGGAGTACCTGAAGGGGCCATCTCTTCAAGCCTCCTCTTGCCCCGAKGCCCAGACCAGACCAGCCATGTCCCCAACAGATGCCTCACGTGCAGGCAGTTGGTAGGCAAGTGTCTTCCAGAGTGCATGCGCAGAAGCAGTCAGTCCTTTTATTAGGGAGCTTCATAGTGAGAAAGCTTATCTGAGCAATAACAAAATTCAGTCAGGGCTTGACATCATCGCAGCATAGCTCATAATGTTGGAGATTTGGGTTTGTCCCAGTCTGTGTTGGAGCATGGGAAGTGTGGTCCTGTTAGTTCCCCAGGGCAGCTGAAACGTGCTCTTATCTGGAGTATCTGGACCTTTTATAGTAATGTGTTAAGATTTGCAAGTTGTGGTGCTAGGATGGACAACAAAGCTGCTAAGGTAACTTGAAGTCTAGTGCTGCTGTCTTTGTTGTGTCCATCTGTGTGACAGAGCAGGGTAAAAACTGCCAACTAAATATCTGACATTCCATTTCTACATTTTATTTTTTGCACTCACTTTAGCACCCATGTGATGTGCATGCCTCTGCAGAAAGATATTAAAGACCAGGAAAAAATAGGATATCCTCAGAGGAGTCACTGCAGAGAACAACTCCTTATAGACATCCCAGCTTTGGCAGCCTTTCCACCTGCCCATGGGGTAGCCAGCAGGGACTTTGTCCCTGTGAATCTCCTTGTTATTTTAGCCTTTAGGACTTATCTTCACAGTTCAGCACTAAAGATTGAAGCATGTCAASAAACAAGACTGTTTCTCTCCTCTTCTGGCTCCTCACCGCTGCTCTGTTACCTGTTGAGCATCTATTCTCAGTTTGTGGCATCCTTAGGAGTTGAAAGCAAACGGGTTTGCTTGTGCAGGGGCTCAGTTCCTACCCCGACCTCCATGCAAGTGGTGACCTAAGAAGGGTTTGAAGCATGCCGTGAATATCACTATTTGGATAACGCGAAAGCAGAGCTGCAGATTCCAGCTCCCTGTGCCTGGCTTTCCTTCAGATGCCTTTCCTCCTAGCTCTAACACCAAATATTACAGCAGTGCTAATAAACTACCCTTGTCCTAGCGAGCCAGCAGCCTTTTGCAGAGCTCTGCCACCTGCTAAGAAGGTGAGCTGGATAGAGGGTTTGGTGCTTCCTGTGCTGCCTGCATCAGCCTGAACAACAGGCCCAGGTGGTGAAAGATTTGTTTTACTTCAAGGGATWTTTCTTTCATGGAGGTGTCTTCCATCTTCCAAGTCTGCTGTTGGAAAGAGCACATTTTTACTGCRTGATCTCTGCCTGGGTCATGTGTTTGGTGCTATGAATTAACTTGCTCCTGCAACTAACTCCTGGCATGTTGCATCTCTGCAGCCTCCGTTAGGAATCGGGTTCTCTCCTGCCATGCTGGATGGTCACCAAGGGGCAAGAAGTGTGCTAGTTTGTCGCAGCTGGGCTGCAACCACTGGTCTCCCCAGTTTTTCTTGCCCTGTTTGTCTCCCTCTCCTGGGGTTTTGGGCTTTAGAGAGGCATTGCTGAAGGCTGGGCCACAGCAGCCCGTGGCCACGAGCGTGCTGCAGCCGGGGGGAGAGCCGATGCACAGCTCTCGGGTACGCGGGCATGGATGAGCGTCACGCTTGTGGAGGCGCAGTTTGGGGATGTGGATTGGGGAGCTCTGCGTGCGATCCGCTGGCGAGGYGCGTAATCCCTCCGGTTGCCTCTCCGGGCGGGGGGTGTTCGGCAGTAACTGTGCATCAGCTGGTGGATGCGGGAGCGACACCCGTTCAAAGCAGATGGGATTTTACACCAAAAGCATATTGTGTGCTGCAGCCCCGCGAGGCAGGCCCATTCGTCTGCTTGCGAGGGTGAAGCACGGCCATCTGGATTCCTCCCCGAACCGTGGGCTGCCGGGAGCTGCACGCAGCTCGGCCCCGCGCGCGCCTGCCTCCAGCCGCGGGGTTCACAGCAACGACCTTCGCGGTGCCGCGTCGCTGCGAGGCACAGCGAGCATGGCTCGGCCCTCTGCTGCAGTTTGCTCTTCTTTAACTAAAGATTTATGGCTGTTTGTGGAGTGCACGTTAGCCRAACCACCTGAGGGAGGGCCCAGAGCCAAACTCTCCTCTCCAGTGCTGCTATTTTGAGCGTTAGTTTTCAGCAGCAGCTATCTGCTGCATGAGCCTGTCCTTTTCCCATTTCAGATTCTCTACAACAGCCAGAGTGTGGAGGTGGACGGCCACTCGATGAAGAAACTCATAAGCGACCTCCAGCCGGACACAGACTATTCTTTTGTGCTAATGAACCGCGGAAGCAGCGCTGGGGGGCTTCAGCACCTCGTYTCAATCCGCACCGCGCCTGACGTCTTGCAAAGCAAACCCATCGCCACAAATAAGTACATMCAGGAAGGAAAGTTCACGCTCGCCCTTCCCAAAGTCCAGACTACTGTGCCRGTTAGGTAGGTGCTGCCCAAGGGTGGCAAAAGCAAGGCGGGGGATGGAGGCAGGAATGGCACAGGGCTGGCCTGTGCCAACCTGTGGGTTTTGTAACCCAGGAGTGAATTTCAGAGCAGCAATACAGAGCCAGGCGTTTATCTGTAACATGGGATCACGCCGCTGGCTCTTTCTGAGCAAATATTTAGGTGCAATAAAATTAAGACAATTCTGTGACAGTTTGCCCTCGTCCTGATGGGTATACTCCAGACGCTACCAGCAAAAACACGGTTGAGGATCAGGAGGACTTTCTCTGACACTGTATAATATCCTTTAAATAAATAATGCCTAAAGCCTCAAGGAGATTAAAAAAGCGAGTTTGTGGAAGTCRTATTCGTTGCTGTGGTATCCTTGCACTGAAGCAGAATTCCCTCAGGGCTCTTGCTACAATCCGATTATATAAATGTCCTTCTCGCAGYTCCTACACCACCCTCTGGAGCACAGTCTGCAGACTGTCATTAAGCTAATGAGTGCTAATGGGGATGTTCTTTTCTTTGGTGCAGCTGGAAAACTGACCTCTTATTTACTGAACCCYTTTGCTGTTTAGAGGGCAGGAAGAGGAGCAGGTGTTCCTTGGGAAGGCACATGGCACATGTTATTTGGTGACATTTCAGAGAGATGACTTAGGGTCTAGAGCTTAAGCCATTCCCTGATCTTTGCTTCCTTCCCAGGTGGTACTACATCGTGGTTGTGCCGGCAGATCAGAGCACCAGCAGCCCAACTGCTCGGTGGCGGACACCTGATGAGATGGAGCTGGACCAGGTAGGAGTCTGTAGTAGCTGCTTAGTGGAAGGTGGAAGTCCCTCCGAGGTTGCCTGGTATGCTTTGCCCAGGCCACCTGGGAACAGTACAGATTCAGTGATGTCTGTGCAGACTGGATGTCCAAGACGGGGCTGTGAGACATGCAGTGAATACTCGGCCTTGCTTGGCTGGTGACAACRTGTAGGAGGGAGTCTGGAGTCAAGTGAGGAAGGTGCCACCACCAAGAACATGCCCGTTAGAAAATCATACTTAAGAGTCTTGTAGCTCTGAGCCCTTTTCATCTGAAGCAACTCAGCTGATTGTGAAAACAGGCTCAGAGAGAAAGCCAGTTTTCAACTTATTAAGTGGTTTTGTCAGGAAGCTTTTCCTCTCCATGGGTAGGACCCAGGCCTCCAGTTTGATAAGGAGGTCACTTTGGATTCTGCCAAAACCCACCAAGTTTTGAACATCCGCAAAGCTCCCTTCACACATGCTTGTTAAAGGCTTTGAATGTTGAGCAGCCCATTCATTCCAAGATGCAGCCTGCCTGAGCAGGAGTCCTCTGAGCACCAACAGCATAGTACATCTGTGGGTGTCGGGTGAATTCCATGCAGGGGATTTTCTGGGCTTCTTCATCTTGCCCCTCCCCACAAACTAGTAAGGAACAATTCCAAGAAATCACATGCAGGAAGGTCCATTAAGAGAGCAGAGTTGCAAACTTGAAGCACTCAGAAATTACCAAGTGCTGGAAGCTGCAAGTCAGCCCTTGTTTATCGTAAATCTTTAATTACATGATTGCACAGTCTTTTCTATGGGGTTCCATCCTCACTCTGTGTACAAGCAGGTATGTTCTACGTGTGAGGCAGAACTGAGTAATGGAGAGCCATCACCTGTAGGTCATTTCTTTGCAGAAGTTGGAAGATGTCACAAGAAAGAGAAGAGTGGGATGAGAATGGATGGTTTAGTTTTGAGCATTAGGTACTTGAAAGCTATCCAGAGAACTGGCTTCTGTCTCCAGTTGTTTCACCTCGTCTCTCTGTGGTCCTGCAGAAATGATTTAAAACAAAATTTTCATTAGCAGCCAACTGATGTGCATGTCCTCAGTTTGAGATCCTGGAGCCTTATTTGCAAAACTTAAGCATCCTTAGATGCAGATGAAGTGAATAGGAGTTCTGCTGGAAATATTCAGTGGTATGAAAAATGCTAAGTTTTCTTTAAAAACAAAACAAGCTGATGGTTTTTCAATTTGACATTCAAAATTAGTGGACATTTTTTACATTAATGTCCCTACGCCTCTGTTTTCCATCTGTAAAATGAGGATAATTGCTTTCATCTCACCTCATACGGGTGTTTGGAAGATAAGATCGTTAATGTTTGCAAAGCACTCGTAATATTATAGTGATCAGCACCATAGAAAAGCCCACGAGGAAATTATTAATTTTGTCTTCAGAGCTGTGTTTGAATAGTAAGCAATAAACAAGGCCTGGGGCTGCATAATGCGAAGAAGAAAACAAAATACGGAATAGCTGCTCTGATTAAGCACTRTCTGTCCTGTGTATTGAACAAAGCAGGGGAGTTAGAGAAAAGATAGTGTGTGACCGTGTAGCCAAGGATTGTAACACAACACACATAAATAAGATGGCTGAATTAATTTTGCACAGGCAATATTACTTCTGACACTTTCTAATTTTTGAGGGTCTGAGCTTTACAAACCAAGCGTTCCCGTGATGTCATTTCTTGATGTGTGTTTCGTAAATAGGTGGCAATAGCACCCAGCAGCATTGATCACTGCTGGAGCCCTACCTGGTTTGTGCCATGGACCCGTGCACACGTAGCTACGYTTTCTGCCCCAAAGAGCCTAAATGTCATTTCAGCCAAGCTACAAGCAGTGTGTGTAGGGAGCAAAGCCCGTGGAGTATCTTCCTGCCTTCTTCTCCTGTGACTCTAAGGATATTTGTGAAACTGAAATTTTTCCATCTATTTTTTCGTGATTTTGCAGTGATAAGCCACAGCTTTTCCTGTGTGAGGCTCCTTAAGAGGGCAGGGGTGGACTCTTGGAGGGAGCGAGCCTTATCCAGCTTCTCCCGTCCRGATGGGAGGGAGCTCAGCAGTGCGGCTCTGTGCAAATATCGCTGTCCCCAGCCCCACCGTCGCTCTGACGTTCCCTGTCTGCCCTGACAATGCTTCACCGTTCCCTTCTTCTGTGAAATGTATTTCATGCCTCCTCCTTCATTTTAAATTAGAATTTCTGTTCCAAGCCTGATGTTCGTTTTCATTCATTAGAAAAACATCTTTAAACATCCGAGAGCCTTTCTTAGCAGTGTAATTGAATTTTTGTGTGTTTGTATCCTTTTTCATGAATTTGCAGCTGACTATGAAATTTGCCATTTTTACTCTGAACATCCCATGAAATCTGTTATTGCTCTGTGTGATTTACACAAAGCCCTGCCTGCAACCCAGCAGCAGGTGAAATATTGAGGCACTGACAGAAGGGAAAGACACAGCAAATGTCACTTTTTCCCTATACATCAGTGTCGGCTGTAACTCGTGCCCAGTGGCCGCAGGGAGTGCGAGTCGCTGCCCGTACCGCGGAGCGTGGCCTGGGGTTCCCTCGCGGCCCGTTGGGGCGCCTGAACCCCGAGCGGCACAGCCAGCCTGTCTCAGCCCGAAAATTTGCTGCATCAGYGCAGCAGCTCGGGAGCGTCTCGAAGCTGGAGGCGGAGGCGCGTGCCGCGTGGGTGCCCACCCGGGTGCCCCTGCCATGCCTCAACAGGCACGCGTCCCCCTGCTTTCTTTGTGCCACCGYGTCCGAATCAAACCCAGTGTCTCCCCCCGCTCCCCCTCCGCCCGGCTGAGCCCTGTGCAGGGTAAGGTAACGTATGGCTGCCTTGCCTCAGGTCATTGCTGCGGCAGTGGTCACGAAGTCGGCAGTGCAGCGTCCCGGCTAGGTGCACGGTCAGAAAGGGGAGCAGGTGGCGCTGGGAGGGGACCTGCGTTAGAGATGCCTTCCGAGTCGGAGCACAGACACAGGCAGCTCTGGGGCTCGCTTGCCTTTTCCTTATTTTTGAGCCTCTAAGGTGGCGCCCTGTGGATGTCTGAGCATAAGACAGTGTCACGCGCAGGGCGAAGTGATGGTGATGCACCTTTTCTGTCCTCAGCTGCTGGAAGCCATAAGCCAAGGGAGTCAGAGCAGGCGCCAGCGGCGCCAAGCAGACAGGCTCAAACCCTACATTGCTGCTCAAGTGGACGTGTTGCCTGAGACCTTCACACTGGGGGATGAGAAGAACTACAAAGGTTTCTACAACAAGCCCCTATCTGAAGACCTGAGTTATCGCTGTTTTGTGCTGGCCTCACTGGAGGACGGAGACACRGTAAGGACTTCTTGCTGGGGGGAGCATAGTCTTTGCTGGCAGAGGTGGGGTGGGCTCAGTGCAGGGAGGGTGAAAATTGCTGCGAGCCARTATGATTGAGTTTTCTCCAAAGAGAAGAGAGTGAGGCTGCGTAACTGGTGTCAGCAAGATGAGGTGTCTGTGGGAGTTGACTTGATAGATGGTGTTTTTGGAAGGAAATGGCATGTATGTTTGACATAACAGATGAGAGTGGAAAGCAATGTTAGCACACATGTTCTGCACGAGCTCAGCTGTGGCTGTTCCCAGAGCAGAGCTCAACACATGCTTGGTGTGCAATACTTTCTAGAGCCACTTTGGTTCAAATTAAATGAYTGTGGAAAACAGCCCCTCGAAATCCTATCCTGTGCAGTGGTTGCTGAGATATTGCAGTGAACAGGATGTTCTCTCTACAAGCCTGCCTTTACAGTCGCTTGTCTGACCAGAATCTCGCTTTCAGTTGACGTACGGCAAAGTGAATCTGTTCCCRTTGCAGCTTGTTGACAGCATGGCAAAGCTGTGTAAGTGCCTGCTGCACAGGGATTCTCACTCCTGTGTCTCTCCTCGCTGGAGGGAAATGGGCCATGCATTTGTCGGCAGCGTGTCACCAAGCACGTGGGGCCTGGACACGTGAGGGGGAAGGCAATAGCTGATGCAGTAAGCAGGGAGCAGCACAGCGAGACTTGTGCATCCGTGTCCAGCCATAAACAGGGAGGGCAGGAGTGGTGGTGGCAGTAACAGCAGCTAGTGTGTAAATGGAAATAACAGAGATGCACGGGCCCCTTTGCTCAGCTTCGAAGCTGCAGTTTCCTTCCTCGGCCTCATTTGCTTGTAATGGCTCATTAGGGCTGGTCACACTCTTCATTACTCATTCAGCACGAGTGCTGCTGTGGCAAGGTGTGCACACTGATGAGGGAGGGAGAGTCACGGATTAACAACAAGGCAAGGCAGAGGCCTCGGGATGTGCTATCTTGGCATTCCCTGTCTTGAAGAGGTGACCTCGGCTAAATGATCCCAGGCTAACATCAGCTCCTCCCTGACACAGACCCACCACAGCCCTCCAGCAAGCAAAATTATCACGCCCTGCTGCTAGCTGCCACCTTTCTGCATTCCCCGAGGCATCACACCCATTTTCATTTAAAGTGTGAGGCAATCTGTCCAGAGCTGCGCACCATCTCCTCCACTCAGCTCCTCTTAAATTTCTTGCTGTCTCTAGTGTCAGCAAGCAAGTGTAACATAGCCATTTTTCAAAGGCAAAAGGGAGTGTGGTTTCAGCACCATCCCCGAGGGCAGGGGCGCCTCGCAGCTCACAGTTTGACATTGGAAATGCCATTGAGGTAATAGACCTTCTGATCTCTTGTGCTTCTGCTTTCTCTTGGAAGGAGGCATTTCCARAGTGCTTCTGCAAAAATACGAATCTTGGCCCCTTGCTAAAAGCTTTTGAGGTGAACGTGTGTTACCTTGCTGCACAGATCAGCATGGTCCTTCCYTCCTCCCAAATGCAGCCTGACCCTTCTGGGCGGCCGTGGGAAAGCCTGTGTGCATTCCTCTCTGAGTAACTGCTTGCCCATACGAAGAGGAGCCCCAGACCTTCTGCCCAACCCTTTCACCATGGGTATAACATCTTTGTATCGCTACCATGCTCAAGCAGTGCTGTAGCTGCTTCTCTGCCCTGTTGTTAGAGCAGGGGGTGCACAAGAATAGGCCTGTGGGTTGCAGGGGCCCCACACAGACTTTCTCCAGGAGCAAAGCTCAATCAGGAGCCCACAAGTATATTTAGCCTCTAAGCAGGCTAAAAGGTTTCACGGCTAAAGTAGCCACAGCCCCCTGGCCAGTGGCATCTTGGACCGCTGATAAATCTGAGGAGAGCAGCCAGGATGCTGCACCAGTGCCTGCTGCCAGAAGGATGTCGCAGATAAGAGCACTGTCTGCAGTCCACACATGCTTGAAACCAGGCTGGCTAGGATCAAGGGCACCTGTGAGAGAAGATCAAGGCATGCGTCTGTGGGACACCAGCACGCTTGAGTTTTCCCTTTCTTCCTCTCACATGCACACAGACTTGAAGTGTGTGTTTAAACTCTGACCTTAAAGCAAGCAATTTATAGACCCACAGGCACCTCTCTGCAGTGAGCRAAACTTTCTACGGCAAGAGCAGAATGTTTCTAGTTCCCTACTGCAGGCCAGCAGGTGCTGCTCGAAAAGCTACAGGCACTGAACTGATACGGATCTGGCCCTCTCTAGCAGGGGGAAGGGATTTCTTTTAGCAGTATTTAACCCTTCTGACCCAGCAAGGCTGAGCTGCGAAGGGACAGCACAGCTACAGAAGCCTTAGCAACAGCAGAGTAACAGCCAGGTGCAATGTCATTTTCTGCAGGAAGGGTTTAGGTCTCTGCTAATCCTGTCTTACAGGTGGGGCTAGAAAGCTATCCCTTCAGGTTATAAATCACTGTGATGCCAGATTGCAAAAGTCTCTGGAAGGGAATCTGTGAGCATGAGGCCCTTTCCAAGGTCTGTTTATCAGGTCTGAGACATCAGGAAGAAAACTTTCCTGTCATTTCAGTCCTTTAAGAAAACTGCCTAGCCCAGCAGGGGTTTTCCTAATATAGCCCGGTCCTGGAGAGATGTGTTGGTATCAGCACAGCAGGTATTACACACCACATAGGAATCATCAGCCAGCCCCACTGTGCAATTGGTTGGGATGTGAAAGCTTGTGATTTGGCTCCAAGTAAATCCAGGTCTGGCAAGCGGCTCTTAGCAGCTCTGCTAGCCAGAAAGTTGCTGTCAGTGGGAATGTTTCACAGCGGAAGAGACCATTTCTGCAGTGTGACCTTTGCTGCTGCTGAAGGAGAACAGATCCCTTTGTGTGCTGCCTGGATTTGAGAGGCATGATCATTCCCTGCTAGCCAGAGGCAGGGGGAAACCTCTGCCATTCGGGGATGTGGCTGGTGCTTTAGCCTAATGGACATTTGTTTTTTTTCTTTCCCTTCTCCTGCCTGTGCCCTTCAGAAGAGGTATGCAGCCAGCCCCTACTCAGATGAGATTGTGATGGAAGTGGCTTCTGCAAAGCAGCAGGATGAGCCAGAGATGCTATGGGTGATGGGACCCGTCCTGGCTGTGATACTAATCATCATCATTGTCATTGCTATACTCCTCTTCAAAAGGTGAGATCCAGTCCAGTGTGCTGCAGTAGAGCTCTAGTGCACGAGTACTACAGGTGGTAGCACCTTCAAGACTCTCCTTCCAGCCTGTGGTTATGGCGTACTCTAGTAGATGGTTCTTGATGGTTGTAGGGTGGAGGAGGGTCTCTATTTGACATGGCAAAAGGCTGCTTTATAAAAAGAGCAGAAGGCATGGATATGCAGAAGACAATATCAGCCCCAGGATACAGAGCTACTGTGAATTCTGGAAACTAGCTGAGCAGCTGGACAGAGGAGAACTGCTTTGTCCCTAAAGGCAATCTGACCGCTCTCTGGTCTTACAGTTTGGATTTGCAGCCCCAGGGAAGTCTGCAGTACCAGCTCCCTGCTGAAATTTCTTGCTCTGTCTCTGGCAGGTGTTCCCACTGCTAAGAATTTTGATTAGGGGAACATGGTCTTGGTGGTGAGAATGGGACATGACGAGCTGAAATCCAAGTAGGAGCTCTCCTCTTGAGACCTCTCAGTCCTGGCTACGGAGTCAGGAGCATGATGGGGCAAGCCATCGCCACTCCATGCTCCCTGCTGGAGCAACCGTCCACTTATGCTTAAGGAGCAGTCCTGCTAGAGCTGTAACTGTAGTATGAAACTAATGTCAGTCTTCACGAYGAGCTGCAGGTTGCATTTGCGTGTGTTCTCGTAGCCTGTTCAATTACAGTAGGTCATATTCTCTATCAGCTCAGCTCTGAGGTTCTGCTCCTCCTGGACTTTCTATTTACATATGTATTTGTAGCTTGGGGAAGGGAGCTGGCTTTGTTGTCTGATTAAATGGAGCTCTGCTGTGCATGTGCAGTCAGTGCCTTTCTGTGTCAGTGATCATCTCCTTTCTTCTGTTTCTGCTCTTCTCTGGATCTAGTAAACAAGAAAGGTAGGAATCCATTTTATCTTCTTGTTTTGCTAAAATTACCAGCCTGTTTCAAGCCTCAAGCTAGCAAGGGGCATCTTTGTTTTTGGGGGTGTGGGGCATGCCAGCCCTGGGGGTTTACAAAGACTTTGTTTCCTCAAAGGCATCAGCCTCCTATTAATTGTCAGGCTCTTGCAGCTCTTTAGGAGACAGTTCCAACATGAAGATRTTCCAGATTGTTTTTGCAATTAAATTAAAAATCTGGAAATGAAAGCACCAGCAGTTACAGGTGTTTCTTTGTATCCTCAGACTGTGAGCTGTTTAGTCAAGAATGCAGGTGCCATCAGTTTATAGTAAGGAATTTTTAAGGAAATACCAGGCAATTGTAAGAAGCAAGATGCTTGCTTGGCTCTAAGGAGAGAAAACAGCCTCATCCCCATCTTCCCCAGTCTGTCTGTACCTGAGTCCCTCAGATGCTGTTTCCAGCTTGGCTTAGCTTTGCTTTGTCGCAGAGACTTAACGTGGGATGAGCACAAGGAAGTAGCACCAGCCCACCATGCTTGGCACCTGACTTCTATGTCCCTGCTGCATCCTAGCCCATGCAGCAACAGCATATCCGCTCAATACTTCTAGCACCACCTGCATGCTAAGAGCAATGCTGTGTTATCCTATGCCTTTTTACTGCCCAGCTTCTCTTTGGAGGGATTTTCTTCCAARGATAATTGTGCAGCATATTTACAGCTTCACATCTACAATGGGAATGAGTTGATCCTGAAGAGCAGTAATAGTTTGAGATCAGGAGGGTCTGGTTTTGTTTAACAGTGGCCCTGACAAAGCTAATGAGAGAGACAAACATTAATTATCTGCTGTGGCCCTTCCCTGGGAAAGCTGGATCACCTTCCTCCAGGGCTGAGGAGCTGGCACACAGTTGCACATGGCACATCCTGCCACGCTCCTGAGAGGAGGAACAGTGCTTTGTTTGTTTGCCATTTATTTTTCTTTCTTTCTATCAGTACTCTGAGTCCTWGAGCTCTTTTGTCTCAGCCCGGGCAGCTAGAAGGCTTCTGAGACAGTTAGATGACTCAGAGTAGCAAAAGACTCACAAGCTGGTCTTCCCCACTGATCAGCTCCAGTGTTTGATACTCCACTGGCTACAGACAGAGCTTGCTCACAGTCTGAGCCTCAGAGGGAACACAGGTTTCACTYGCTGTGATTTATGCACCAAATTTCACTTAATTTCTAAGCATCAGTGCCAGCAACAGTGTGCACAGCTCCCTGTGGTAGTGATAATGCCCTGYGCCTGTGCGGAGTGTTTCTGATCTTGTGTGGCTCAGGGTCACCCATGATCCTGAGATGTGGCTGCTTCTATGCAGAACACAACAACTCTTCAGGATGCTTTGAAATGCCTCACAACAGAGCAGAAAGCAGAGACTGACTGTTGCGATTTGCAGGATGGTAAGCACATGAGAATTTGTGCAAACTGGCAGAGATGCAGTTCCCTCCCTCTCTTACAGAAGATGTGAGATCAACACAAGGGGTCACCACCAGGCAAAACCCATTTGGGGCTGTTGCACAAATACAAAGTCTCTGGGTATTGCTGCGTGCTCAGCGCCCTGGCAAAGCATCGGGATCGGCACAGGCTCGAGGAGGAGGGTGCCCCTGCTTTACTCCTTGCAAGATAGTTCTAGCATCATATCCTGCAAAAGACAGCAGCCCCTCTGCTGCTGCTGCCGCTGCCCAGCACCCCCATTGTACTACATGGGAACATGCAGCATACTTGTAACGTAGAGCAAGAAGTGGGACTTAGAGAATCACTAGAAACCCTTCTTGCAGTATTAGATTTTCCTTAATATTCTCTTGTCCACTTTTTGATTGGATCTGTCCCTGCCTTGCCTGTGAATTTCCAGCAAGAGCCTGAGGTGGTGGCATTGCTGTAGGCATAAATATAGCATGAAGAGACAACAGTGTGTTTTATTGTTCCATTAATACACGCCTTGGGTGCCTTCAACCATTCAAGACATGTATTAATGGCCCAATAAAACACACCCTGAAGAGCCTTTACACTATTATATTATAGCTTTCTATATTTAAATATTTTTAATACTTGAAAAAAATTGATTATATCCTTCCACTGCAGGAAATAGTTCCTAGAGAGAGTAAGAGGAAATAAGTTCTTGTGTCTATCTGCTTTTTCTCTAGTAAATATTATTATTTCAAAGTGTCTCACTAATCAAACCTCTGTCATCACTTTAGTATGATCCTTCCTGTTTCATAGATGGGAAACCAGAGGGACTGAAGAGGATGCGACTTGACCAGCATCCTGGGCAGTGCGTGGTGGAGCTGGGTGTCTGGGGTGCAGGAGAGGCCTCCGCTATGGCTGGCCCCCCAGCTCCCTGATCCTGCTGTTGGGGATGCTGCCGGCACAAGCTGCCGCAATGGGTCTGGGCACGCGCGAGCCGCCACGGGGCCTTGCTGGAACTCACCGGCTGCCTTGTCCCCTCTGTCCCCAGAAAAAGGGCGCACTCGCCCTCCTCCAAGGACGAGCACTCCATCGGCCTGAAGGACTCACTCCTGGCCCACTCCTCCGACCCGGTCGAGATGCGGCGGCTCAATTACCAGACTCCAGGTAGGGAGCACCTCCCCCGGTCCCCTTGGTGGATCCCCATCACCAGGTCCCCTTGCCTGCGGCAGTCGCAGCCCTCCTCTCCYGCCGCAGCTCAGCGCTTTCTCGGTCACGATGGCGTGGCCGGAGGCTTAGGTCAAGGCTGCCCAGGTGTCCCCGCTCCGACCTGCGAGCCCTTCTTCCCTGACGCTGTTAGGGCAGGTACGTGGGGCCGCACAGGGCCTGGAAGCAGCAGCCTCGTGTGTTGGGGCCCTTCGCCTGCTGAGGGGGCACGCGGCCGGGCACTTCTGCAGCACGAGCCGGGAGCAGCGTGCACACAGGAGAACCTAGGGGCACGCGCTGCTGCCAGGCTCTGCGCTGCTGGGGCCGGAGCCCGTGCCGGGCTCRGCGCTAAGTGCTATCTCAGGGGCAGCAACCAGAGAGACCAGGGAGGTGCAGGGAGCCTTCGGCACCCAGGATGTCCCATTCTGGGTCTTCAGTGTGCAGCCTGCCTGGTTCGGCTCAGCTAGGCAGGGAGGGAGGGCAGCCTGGGCTGCTCCCCCCGTCAGTGCTGGGCCCAGTGAAAGAGGCAGCTGGTTGCAGTGGTCTCAGAGCAGAGGACAACAGTATAGTAACAGCCCTTGCTTTCTGCACGCAGCTGCTCGCTGCTGAGCGTCTCGGTCATGCCCACGCTGCCCTGTGGTGCCGTGGGTATGAGCTGGCTCGCTAGCCGGCGGAGGCAGCTGAACTTGCCGCTGCAGAAAGGTCTTCTGCTGCTGTTTTGTGTCCATAGTCTGTGACGGTGCTGGAAACACAGCGCCTGTCATGGTAGCGGTCAGAGACCGGCTCACCTGGGCTTGTTGGGAGCCTTTCAGAGAGCCGCAAGTCCTACATTAAGTGGAGGAACGCTTAGGCTTTTGTGATGGTGGGGCAGCTCAGCAGTAACTGGGGCACTTACAGCTCTCTTCTAACTTGCAGCTCCTCCTGGACTGTAACCTACTTTCCTTTTCCTCCTGCTGCTCATTCATCTAAGAGCTTCATCTAAAAGGAGAGTTTTGAAGGGGCCGTTTTCTGATGTAAACCCATTGTGTGTGGGCAGGAGGGTGGGGAGAACCAGCCGTTCACCCTGGCTGCTGTGGGGTGGGCTGCCCTGGTCAGTGGCAGAGCAGCTGCCAGGGCACCCCCAGTGAGGGCATCTTCCAGGCAGGACCTCCGCAGGTCTACACACCAGATCTCATGGGTGGGATGCAGCAACAACCTGGTAGTTGTCAGCATGCCTGGCACATCAACAGGGTATAAAATGAGCTGGCATGAGATTGCGGTGTGGGAGRAAAATGCTGTGGGGAGCAAGGAAGGAGCTTGTGCTGGAGGAACGTCTGAACTAGCAGATCGCTGGGTGCAGCGTTAGCCGAGGGGGTCACACGCAGCCAGCTGCAGCCTGCTGCTCCCAGAGGCGGAGAGAGGTGTTGAATGGGGCTGCTCCAAGGTGCCTGTGCACTGGGACCAGCCTGTGGCATGTCCCACTGCCCAGCAACACGAGAGCCATCCTTGCTGCACGCTGGTCGGTCGCAGCACGCAGGGGAGTGTGACAGTCAGGCACACACCTGTACTGCTCCCCAACAGGCGCYTGGGGTGCTTGCAGTGAGGGCATCCCTCGCTGCAGCTGAGGCTCGGGAGCTGCAGCCGAGGAGGAGGAAGGCCCAGGATGTTTTCATTTCCTTTCTGTGTCACAGGATAAGCCAAAGACACTGGCTAATTTGATAAGTTTGCAGAGCTGTCTGGAGACACCCAGACAAGCCAAAGAGCCCAGTTCACCAGCGATGGCTACGGTCCCCTCGGATGCTCTGCTGCTGAGCTTGTTGTCACAGCTAGCTGATGATTCTTCACCAYGTGGCAGCAGCATGTCCCCTCTTGCTGCCCCCCATGCGCACACACACATCACTAGTGAAGCGTTGTGGGTCTGAAGCAAGTGTCATGTCCAGCTCCTGACAAGCTCGTACTGATTAACGAGGAGGCACTGAAGCCATCCAGCCCAGTGGGCCGGAGCTCCCATGCTGCTGCTCCTGTCACCTGGCCACGGCAGTACTGCGTAGGCACGTGGACAAGAGCTGCTGGCCACCAGCCAGCACAGTTAGGTAGCCGGTCTCCCTGCTGGAGTCTGCTGAGCAGGGAAACCTTATTTAATGCGTTATTAATTGGGTTGGTGTTACTGAGCTTTCTCGGTTTTGTGGTTCTTACTTCAGAGAGGGGTCATTTCCACCACTGTCCACCTCTCRGTACTGCTGTGCTGGTTTGCCAAGCCACTGAGAGGACCAGCGACTGGGCAGTGTTCACGTACACCAGGAAGCGAGGCGCATGTGCTCTACTCTGCTAGTGCGCTGCAAGCAGGCCAGGGGCTCTGGGGCTCTCAGAAGAGGTTGCTGGGGGTAGGTAGTCTTCCCGGCCACAAAACAGCGCAGGTTTCCCCAGCACTTACCATCCACGCCCCTTTGCTGGCCTCCGTTTGGGCAGGGGCTGTGGGTAGCAGCGAGCAGCGTTAGCTCGTGGCGTCACAAGCGACGGACGATTCATTCGCTGCCCTGCTCGTAGCTGCATCTCCACTGGTTTGTCAGCTTCAGGGGAGCGCGCTGGCCGGAGCTGAAAGCCCGCTGCGTAACGGCCAGCGGCAGAGCAGACCCTGGAGGCGGCAGCCAGTCCGGTGCAGGAGGGAGGCTCCCGGTGCTGTGGCAGATGGTGCTTTCCTTTGCATCTCCATCTCTTTGTCTTTCCATTTCTGAACCTCTGCAATGATGACTAAAGGCTAATGGGATTTCTGTTCTTGCCCCGTTTCTTTTCTTTGCAGGTTCCAGTGTCCCCAGTTGCCCGAATATTTCAAGTTAGTTTTAACTCCTGTATTTATCTTTGACACTTTTTGCTTTTTCTTTCTCTCTYCCTTTCTTTCTCGTCTCTGTAATTTTTGTTCCAATGTCATGAAGGTCACCCTCACTCACAGCAATCTAGAACGGCAGTGATTTCACTTTCTGACATGATGTGTGGGCCCCACACAGGCCAAGCTGGGGTACTGTTTGCACAGCACGACAGCAGTTCACAGCAGCACCGTGCTAAAGGAAACCAGCTGGGTGCTGAGCTGCCAGGAGGCTCCTGCTGCAGCCCTTCACCTGCTCTGCAGCCTCCTGCCTCTCGCACAGCTGCATGCCAGGCCCTGCCGTGGCACAGGCCTGCAGCTGGCCCAGCATGGGGGTGGATAACCTTGACTATCCTGGGGGTGGGGGGCAGCTAAAAGTCCTCCTGGACAGATTGAAGGGTGCTCTGGGACCCAGAGGTTGAACGCTCCTTCTGCTTCAGGCAGACCAGCTTCCCACAGAGGTTGGGTCACCTCTGTGGGTTTGGAAGAGGGGATGCTGGTCTTGGATGGAGTAGTACCAGGACTCTTCTTTGTATTGTGAGCCTCAGGTTCATTCTCAAACAGCCATAGAAGTGTGTCCTCCTGACTTCTCTACAAGGGGTCTGTGTGTCTGCACGCAGGAATTGGGGAAGTATGTAGGATAGATGCTTTCGCRCCCCAGGGACAGAGCCAAGGGCTTTGTAGTCTGCAGTTTTGCAGTGTTCCTGAGACCTCCGAGCTCTCCCAGCTAGTGGAGAGCTTGCTCTTCTCTCGCCGGAGTGGTTGGAAGACCTGTGGAAGTCCTGGTAGCGTGCACAGCTCCCCTCTGTCTTCACCCGCACTGTTTGTGGCTGCTGTCCCAGGGTCACCATATTGGATTATCAACTGCGTCTTTCTCCCTCTCCTCCCCTTCTGCTCTTGCAGCTCGTTTGCTGCAACACTCCCCTTGATGAGCAAAACTGAATTTTGGAGGAAGACCCTTGCATTTCTCAGTAGAAATACATGTCTGCAGCTCTGCTGCAGTCCGTGGCTCTTAGTGCTTCATAGKTGACCACACTGGGAGTCAGATAAATCACATAGCGTGGTTGTGTTCCAGTCTTTTCCTTCTTCYAGCCCCACACTTCTGCCTTGGCTTCACACTATTCTCCAGTTTAATTGCTCATCAGTAATGGCTCTACATTGCAAAGGCTGCTCCTGAATTACAGCCTCTGGAGCCCTGGCACCGATGAGCAAAGTGTGCAGAGATGTCTGTGGGCCTGCTCAGCCACCCCTGGGATCCTGGTGGATGAGGTGGCAAGCAGAAGATCGTTAGCAGGAAGATTCCCGCACAAGGCAGAAAAGAGATATTTCCCACCTCGTCTGTCCCTGTGCTCTCAAGCAGTCAGTGGGTRGCTCTGTACTGTCAAGTGGTAGAAGGACAAGGTGTGTGTTGGATCCGATCTGGCCTTTATGCAGTGATGGCAGGTGTTTTTGGCAGAGGTGTTAGGAGCCCTGCTGTGCAGCGGCTGCGGTGTAATGTGCAGTGACACTTCCATGTTATCACCTAATGACTTGTCACTGCTGTGTAAAATGCACATACCCAGCCTGGGGACTGCTCCATCACCTCAGCGGACCATCACTGCCATCTGTGGCACTGTTCAAGCTCCTGAGCAATTGAGAAGCTCCTGGCCGTGCTCCAGCCTGTCTCCCTGGGTGTGAATCAACAGCTTCTGCCTATTAATAATCATTATTACCCACATGGGTTTCTGGGAAACCCACAGAACAGCCGATGGAGTCACGAGCCTGGGGGTTTGCGTGAGCCAGACTTTGGATGAGATGTTTCACAGACACGTTCCTGCCCATTCCCCATCACGGCTTCAGGGAAAGGGGTTGCAACATTTGAGCCCTGAATCCCAGGGCTCCAGTCCCAGCAGGGCTCCTTCCTTGTCTCGCGTGCGCCCTCTTGCAGTACCATGTCCCTGCATGGGTTCAGGAGGGTCCCCTCTTCTGGGCCCCACAGCGGGACAGGGGTCCTGCCATGCCCGAGACAAGCCTCCTGGCAAGGCCTGACCATGCATCCCGCGTTAGGCAGGGCAGGGCTTCTGCCGCAGCTTGAGCTGCATCCCAGCAGCTCTCCCAGGAGCTGAYGCTGGGCATGTCACTATGCATGGTGGCTCGCGCTAGCCAGCCTAGTGGAGCTGCATTTTTGGACCCCAGAGCCAGCTCGTTCTCCTAAGCCCCACTGAGAAGTGCTGAGTTACGCAGCAATGGGCACAGCTGCTCCTTAGCTCTGGGAACATCGAGCAATCTCCGACCCAGGGACCTTGCTGTGTTTTTGGAACCCCCGCAGGAGACAGGGGCACGGTGCCTGCCTACCAAAAAASTGTGCATATGCCACAGAAACTTGGCACAGGTCTCAAGGAGTTTCGTTTTGGCTAACATAGCTGTTAGGGATAAATCAGAGGATTGGCCTCAGCCCCTGGGGAAAAGAGCGCCAGAGAATCGAGGTGTTCAACTTCAGCCTGTGTGGGAGCCCCGGCAAGCACAYTGACAACATCTCCTCGGCCCATTTCCGTCGGGGCTTCCCCGAGCCCCTGCCCACCGTGTGGCCTGCTGTGCGCCCGGTTGCTGTACTGTCCGAGCATGCTCACCCGGTCATGCACATTCGCACATCTCCGTTCTTTTTGTTTCACCGAACCGTGTGCTCTGAGAGCGCGTGCAGCATGCCATGTGGTCTCGCCAACTTTCCATCCATTCCGCCCAGCGCTTCACGTCGTCACACGTGTCCACCTTGCACCCACCTTTCGGGTTTGCCGTGCACATGCTGTTGTCGAGCCTTCCCTGGGCGTGCAGAGCTGTAACCATTTCCCTCCCCCTCTCCCTCTTGCCTCCTTGTCTCCCCTGGCAGGCATGCGCGATCACCCTCCCATCCCAGTGACCGACCTCGCTGACAACATCGACCGGCTGAAGGCCAACGACGGGCTGAAGTTCTCCCAGGAGTACGAGGTGAGTGTGCCGGGCAGGATTGCGCGGAGCGTTGCTGGACAGGGTTTTGCTYGGACGCCCGGAGGAGCGGGCTGCAAAGCTGAGCAATGCCTCCTCCGCACCAACATCGCCCTGGCCGGGCCCCGAGCCAGGCCTGGGCACCTGCCAGCTCTCCTTGCCAAACCCAGAGCGGTGGGAACTCGCCTTAAGCAGTTGACACATGGCTGGTACAGGAAAAAAGGCCTTGCAGCCGATCACGCTCCAGCCTGCCGTGCTCCCACCGTGGTTACGGTCTTGGGAGTGAATGGGAGCCTGCGTCTACCCGCCTGGGTCGTGGCTGTTTAGTGTGTCCTGCTTGCTCCGCAGGGGCTGCCCTCTGTGCAGGCTGGCTGAGGCATTTCGGTCCTGTGCACGGCACGCCGTGCCCCGTGGTTCCCACCCCGTTCCAGCTCAGCACACTGCTGCTACTGTTCCTTGGCCRTTCACCCCTGGGGGCAAGCATACGTTTGTGTTTTCCTTCCTGCTCTCCCCAGCTCCTGCCCCCCTTGCACGCTGCTGGACTACGCTGCCATTAGCCTCTGCAACTCAATGTGTCAGCTGCCAGAAAACGCACAACAGCTCTAATCCTGCTAATATCCTGCTGCCCTGGCTTGCAGTCCCAGGCCGTCTTCCCTGCCCGGGCTCTGCAGTCCTGAGCTGCAAACCCCCCTCTGCTACTTAGGCACGCTCCCTCCTTATTTTTAGTGGAGCCCCTGGCTGTACCGTCAGCACCGTGAGCATCCTGTCTTTGCTCACACATACGGGTGTGCACCGTGCGCGTGGTGCCCTCCATCCTGCCCTGCGCCGCGTCCAGCCCTACTCC
This sequence comes from Rhea americana, assembly GCF_003343005.1. Taxonomy (NCBI): domain Eukaryota; kingdom Metazoa; phylum Chordata; class Aves; order Rheiformes; family Rheidae; genus Rhea; species Rhea americana. Next base: position 2,172,407 of record NW_028185439.1, read on the forward strand.
TGCAGCTCCCTCCTCCCCTGAGGACAGCTTGCCAAGAAGGGCAAATGCGAGGGGAAGGCGCCGCCGTGCACAAGGGCGCTTGCACAAGGGCTGCGTTTYCTTTCTCACCGCTCTCCAGGCTGGATGACTAGATTGAAAACTTGTGAAATTGGGCAAAGTTCCTCTGCGGCCATTGGAGCTGCAGTGGCAGAATATTATGTTTTCCTGTGCTTACACGCAGGACCCACTTGAGCTGCAGGGGCTTATGAATAAACCCCCCACTAGTACTAAAGAGGGAATAAATTGGGGAAGTGTCCTTYGCATGTGTTATCGCTTCTGTTTGAATTGTTATTTGTTTGTGCCTGTGGCCTCCCCTTCCTGCAGCATACCTGCGCTGATTTATGAGATGAGATCAGAACATGTACCCACGAGGTAAGATTATATATGCCAAGAAAGGGAAGCAGATCTCTGTGCTGAGAAGGTAAGGGACGAATTCCAGCTAGCTCAAAGGGTGTGCTGTATATATCTAAGGAAGGCACCGAGCACTGGTTTAAAGATGTCCAGGAAGAGGGCTTGGCTATTCCTCCCCATATTGCTGTCTAGACCAGGGAAGAGCTGAGCTTTCACCAGCTGCAGCGTTACATTGCAGCTCGGCAAATGGTTAGAGGAATAATATGCTTCCCTTGGAGTTACCTGTGTGTTCATGCATGTCCTGCAAGTCTGGCGCTGAGGTGTGCAGCTGTATCTGTCTGCCTTGGGCTTTTTGTTACGAGTCCAGCTGAAATGTAAAGCAAGGCTGTCAGCCGTGCTGCAGGCAGATTCTGCCTCTGCTGTGCGGTGGGGATGCAGCAGGATCGCGTGTCTCTGCACTCCCATCCTTGCGTTAGGTCTGCACCGTTTGGAGCCTGTGACATGATGCTGAGCTGGGAAACTGTTTCAGAAAAAATGGGCTTTAGGTAAATTCTCTGAGCTGTTTTCAGAGCCATTCTTTTCTCATTTCTCTTCCTTTAGAATATCATGGCTGGTTGAGAGCACCAATCAGTTGTACTTTTCATGTTGAAGCAGCTATTAAGCACCTGATTGTTGCATGTAATTTTTTTCCCCTGGATTCTGCTGCGTTTGACTCCTCATCAGCTTGAAATTACTGAACATGACAGGCTTGTAAGGTGCTTGACACTAGGATGGGCCCCAAAGCAGAAACGTCTGTMCCTTGTTGGCATGTGGGGACCAGTCATCTCCCATTTGATGCAGCAGAGAGGAAAAGGCTTTACACAGAGTGCCAGTTCCCTTTGCAGGGTTGCCAGTGAGATGGGGCCAGGCTCATCCTGGTCGCCGTGTGCACAGGTTTGGCAGGACGACAGCTGCCTTTTGGGGAACTGCAGAGCAGTTGAATAAGGGAATTGGTGGAGTGGGTGCGGAAACGGCGGAGGTGGGAGGAAGGGGGCTGTGCAGCACAGCCTGTGCGAGCGGGTGCTTCCCGCGCGGAGGAGGGCGAGGAACCGCAGCTGCCTCCCGTGCAATTGCAATCGCTGTGCGAACGTGCAGCCCCGGCGATCGCCCTGGGACCACGCGATCCCAGCACCATCACAGAGCCAGGCACTTCAGCAGACAGAGGTCCCGATCCTGTTGGATCCCTCTGGAGCTCAAGGCAGCAGCGCTGCCTGCCCAGGCACACAGCACAGCYGAGCAGGGAGCACCAAAGGGAGAGGCAAAGGCAGCACAGCTGAAGCCCCACGGCACGTTTGCTGTTCGGTTACGCTTTGGAGGAGTTGCGTTTTAAGTGTTTTCGCACAGCAGCCTGGCAGCCTGACGCCTCAGTGGGGCGCAGGGCTGTTCATAGATGGCTCGCGTCCCGGGAGCGGTAGGCACCCCAGACAGAAAGCAAATATTTAACAGCACTTTAACTAGTGAAGCCAGCTGCCCAGAGCCATCAGTCTGGCGCTTGTCCTGGCGGTGTTCGCGATAGCGCGGGAACCTAGGCATGGGTTACAGAAAACGAGACCTGTCAGCACCTTCTCAGGCGCCTGGGAAGGGAGCAGAGAGGGTGGCAGGGATTTTTCGGAGCGGTCTGGCCTCCATTCTCACGGGTCAGAGAACAAACAATATTGCTCGCACCTGATGCCAGCCCGCGTGGCCGAGCAGCCGGCACGACCAAGCCGGCGCAGAGCGAGCGGTGTGCCGGCTGCAGCGCGAGCGGGCTGCCGAGCCTGGCAGCAGGACCTTGCGGCCCCAGCGGGACCCCCGGGTCTCCCTGGCAGGGCGGGAGAGGTCGAACTGCCGGTGCTGGGAGYGGAGCTGGCTGCGGGCAGGGCCGCCTCTGCTCCCGGCCTCTGTGGCGCGGGGCAGGCAGGAGCTGGCGCAGCGCAGGCTGAGCACGCTTTCCCGAGCGGGCGGCAGAGCGGGCGGGAGCAGAGTGCAAGGGCCTGGCAACCGCTCCTGGCCTGGCCGCACCGGGAGAGTATTTCATTTTTAGTGTACAGCGAGAGCCACAGTGAATTTACTGTGTGGGATTAATGGAATTAAATAAGTAGAGGGGAGGCCGAGCTCCTTAATTATTTATCCGTGCCGGGTGCCGGGTGCTGAGGCGGTGTTGGAGCTCCTCCTGTGGGCCACCTTCCCATGCTGCAGCCTGCTGACGTGGGGCAGGATCCTGCCCTTGGCCGTGGGGCGCCCRCACTCATTCACAGCAGCGTGCACACACGTGCCACGTCTCGCACTCTGCCCGTGGGATCCATCCGGCCRAGCGCTGCTGTCCCCTCCTCTCCCGTTAGCAAACACACACAGCCCGGGTCCAGCCAGGGCTGGATCCTGCTAGCTTGTGCCTACTGCCGTTTCTGGGCTGCATCCTGCACCACCTTCCCAGGGCAGATTTTTTTTCTCGTGTCCGACCTGAACCGCCCAATGKGTAACTCGCAGCTGTTGCCCCTCGTGCCGTGTCCCACGGACACGTTCCTCCAGCTGCCGGCTCCTGGGAGCAGAGCGGGGCGGAGGTGCCCGAGTACCTCTGCCCTCACGGGTGCCTGCTGCACCTCAGCCCSGTGGGCGGCTGAGCACGGATGGGTTTGTGTTCCTCCCAGGGCAAGGCGGTCCCTGGGCTGCTTCCCTACACGTAGCCTTGCTGATCCTTAGGGTACGCATCTGGGTGTGCTCCCGCTTCGCAGCGCAGCTGCGCGTCCCCGGGAGGCGACATCCCCTTCCGCACGGTTTGCCCGCGCTGCTGGCCTGCCTAAAGCCCCGGCCGCTTGCGCTTCCCCTAAAGCCGCCGGGGACGTCGCGTCTCGCGCGCCTGCAGCCCTGGCCGGGAGCACGGCAGGGCACGCTCCGACAGCAGGGCGCTGCTGCGCCGCAGGAGGTGCCGGTCGCCAGGGCCGCGCGAGCCCAGGCGGTGCTGCGCCGGGGCGGTGCTGCGCCGGGGCGGCCGGAGAGCGGCCGGGGAGCTGAGTTTACTGGGCCGGTCGGGAAGCTGTCTGGCAGGCGTGCGGCACTCACGTTCCTGTAATAAGAATAATAAGGCTGAAGCGCAGCCAGCAATTGATTTGGGAGCGCGTTACATCCTCGTTGGAGACGTAGCGCAGATTGACGGTGGTCGGTGCCTGTGCTAGTGCGGCTGATTTCGCGGGAGGCCGAGGAGCACGGATGGCCCGTGCACCTTCCCCTCGCCGCAGCCTTGGCTGCCGAGCGGCGCGGGGCCGCCCCGAGCTCCCCGAGCCTGCGAGCTGCGGGGACTCTGCTCTGGGGGTCTCTGCAGCTGCACTGAGGGAGAGGGGGGCAGCAAACGTCCAAGAAGCAAACTGGCACCCAGGGATGTTTCCAAGGCACTTGTGAAGTGCTCTGGAGTGTCCARATAGCCCTTCCCAATCACATCTCAGTGGTTTCGCTCTGTCTTTATGTTGATGGCAGCAGCAGCAGGGATCCCTAAGCTGCTGGGGAGAGATCGCTCCTTGCACTTCCATGCTGGGAAGGAGGAGTTTTACTAATTGGGCTTTTGCTAGCTTTGCACTTGCTGTTTTACAGCATCTCCTGTCACTGTAAAGCAAAGCAGCCCCCAAAGTTTTATACTTTTAATTTTGTTCCTGGCTCATTTCTGTCCCATTTCCCAGCCCTTCTGCTCTTTAGGAAGGATGAGTTGAAAGTGTTACTCTCATGAAGTTTGGGGGTGAAGTGGTGGTTCCCTTGAGTCCCGGAGAGGAGCAAGGGGAGACTCCAAGGGCCCAGCAGCTGTGGGGCAAGGGAGGGAACAAGATAGCACTGCCGTAGGCTGGGGTGGCAGAGCATCCTGTGGAGATGGGACAGGACTTGCCAGTAACCACTCTATGTAATGGGCTTCAACTGCTTTCCAAGCATCATCCTCCCATTTATTTACTCATTTGTTTGCCTTAAAGGGGGGAACAGGTGTACATTAATTCATCACCAGAGTTTAAATTAAATCATTTTACTTCTAAATGAGTCACTAATTTGCAGGAGTATTTAATTAGAGCCTCTTTGCACTCAGGTGCTGTATTATTTCTGACTTTCTCACCTGTTTGCCCTCTTAAGAGGCTGGTGATGATTAGACCATTTCTGCACATTGTCATTTCACATCAAAGCGATTAACCCTAATGGCAACACCTTGATGCTGCTCCTCTGTTCAGGGGGCTCTTTGCAGCCTCGTGCCCCCCAGGAAATAGCCCTTTCACTGCCGTGGCCAAACACCAACTTACGGTGCAAAGCTTCGACATAGATTGAACTTACAGTGCAATCCTTGATGTAGATTGAGCGCCAGTCCTGAGCAGTCCCTGCCTCCGCTGCGGAGGGAGGACGCCGGCACCCACCTATCCACCTGCAGCTGGCTCCGAGCAGGCGTTCGGTGCAGGCAGGGCTGGTGCTTCATTGTGGTGCTCCTCAGCAGCAAGAAGCAGCTGGCTCGCACCTTCAGGGCCACCGGCTGTCCATGCAGGTGTAGGCCACCTTGTTGAGAAAGAAGCGTTATCTTTGTCTTCAGCAGGCCCTGATGGATTTTCTCCATTAGTTTGTGTTGCTGCTGAACCTGCACAGGCATGCTGCATCCACACCRTTTCAAGGCAAGGACTTCCACAGCTTAATTTTCCAGGAAGCGGCTCCTGTTGTTTGTTTTGGACCTGCTGTGGGATGCTTTTGTTTGCTGCCCACTAGCAGTAGTCTCACGAGAAACAGCAAACACCGTTCCACGCAGGTCTGCTCCGGGCTACTTTGAGTAGCCCAGTATCAAAGCCCCTCTCAGGAACACCCTTACACGTTTTGTCCCTCTTATGAAGACTTTTTCATGCCTTGGGTTATTTCTGTTGCCCTTCTCCAGGTGGGTGGCATTTGTCCCTGCCACACAGTCCACAGGCAAGGGAGGACAACATCTAAAAAGTTGATTCAGTGAATGCCCTGCTGTGCAAATCTGAATTAAAAAAGGTGCCCCGGGGAGCCGTGAGCTGCCCCGGGACACCTCCGCGTGGGCAGAGGAGCGTGCAGGGGCCGTGGCAGCCCAGCCGGCAGGTTTCCAGCCAGGAGCATTTCTGGCRTTCGCCGCTCCCACCCGCCCTGCCGCAGCGCCTCCGAGTGCTGCCGCTGCCTGCTTATTACTCTGATAATAGAAAATTACAGGTTTTCTGTGGGAAATGTCTATTTACATCCTACATTTCCCAAACTACCTATTAGCGTCGCTGTGATGTCACATCCTCCTGCACGTTTCCGTCAGCGCTGGCCTCTGCCCGCAGGCAGCCAGCGACGTGGGCCCCGCAGGGACGGGCGCTGCTGCCCGGCCTGTGCCCTGCGCCTGCCGCGAGAGCCGTGGTGCTGTGCAGGGGTGCTGTGCAGGTGTTGGTGCGGTGCAGGTGTTGGGCAGCGTGTCCCTGACAGCGTGGGAGAGCACGGGGGCCAGCGCCGGGCGTCCCCGTGTGCACGGGCGGTGGGTGGCTGGTGGGGCTGCGCTTCCCAGCTCAGCCTGGTGCCCGCGGCTGAGCCGGAGCAGGCTGAGCTGGAGCAGGCTGAGCCGGAGCAGGCTGACTCGTAGGCGTTTCGCTGCCTGGGAAGCCGCCTGGCGTGGCTCTGCGCCGAGCGAGAGGACCGCCGGTGCCGGCAGGGAGAGCGGCGGTGCGGTGCTTCCCCTCGCCGGTTTGCTCCGTTCTTTTGCCTGTGGGTCAGCAGAGCTGCAGGGACCCTGAGCTGGAGCATGAGTTTAAGAAGGTTTTGACAGTGTTGGAAACGTCGGGAGGGCGTTCATGGRATGACTGATTGCTGGCAGTAGCGGCCTGCCGTGGGCCTGCCCAGGGCTGCATGTGTAGAGCAAGTCCCTGCGTGAGATAGTTGTTTTATCTGGGTGCCTCTTCGATCTCTCTTGCACATGCACATCTCTGACCCAAAGAGGCCATCCCATCTCAGAGGAGTGCTTTTGGGATGCTCCTTTTTCCTCTTGTTCTGTGCACTGACAAAGATGACGGGAAAGGCTTTGGGAAGGAGAGCAGGGCTGGATGCCGGGAGATCAGCATGGCTGAGCTGGGAGGCCACCAGGCACGTGGCCTGTGGCAGGAAATACTGGCTGCACAAGGCTGGTGTTGCAGGCAGGATCAYGATGAATGCTTTTCAGGCCGTTGCATAGCATGCGGGCCTTAGGTCAAGATTTATAACCACGTCTCTTCTCCAGGTTTATAGTTCGTTGTCACTCTATTAACTCAGACGAGAGATGTTTACATTGCATAAGTAGCTGGAGCAGCAGATAGTAACCTATCAATTTTCATGACTGTTCTCCAGTAGAAGCTCATAGGCCCTCTTACAGGACACTAATACCCAAAGCTCCTGGGGCACAAGACACGCAGGGCTTGCTATATTTCAGGAGACTGCAGTTCAACAACTAATAAAGCCGCTAGGTCAAGAACTGCTCAGTCAGGTCCCCATGGAGTCTTGGCATACAACCAAATTTCTGCTGGCGGATAGCTCCAAGGGGAAAGATGAGCACAGAGCAAGAGTAGAGGTAGAACTGCATCTGCAGCTGGCTGCCCCAGTGAGGGGCTGCCTTGGCCTATAGATCACCAGGAGACAGGTCCCACTCCTGTCTGGAAACTGGACTTCAGTGTGACCTAGCTTGACACAGCTTCTGCGGACACCCAAGGAAGCTGCATCTGGTCAGAGGAGGGGGATGTGAGAATGCAGATGCCCTGGCTGAAATGAGATATCCTGCAGTGTCCYGCTGTGCCATAACCACTCCTGCCTTCTTTCCTCCCTCTCTCTGCAGTCCATAGATCCAGGGCAGCAGTTCACCTGGGAGAACTCCAACCTGGAAGTGAATAAACCGAAAAACCGCTATGCAAACGTGATCGCGTATGACCACTCGCGTGTCATCCTGACCTCCATYGATGGTAAGAGAGGATTCCAGGGCGGGCACACCATCACCTCTGGGTGAAGGACAGCTGGGCAAGGATACTTCTGTACCTGACAGGACAAGCGTGTGCTCTTCCAACTGCTACAAAGAGGCATTCCTGCATGACGAAGGAGGGGGAGAATGGCAGAACCTGGCAGTGGCAGGAGACCACATCTTTCCCTATTTTCCACTAAGTGGGGCAACACCAGGAAACACATCTAGGTGTCAGCTTTGGGAAATGTATGTTTCTGACTGGCAACAGAAAAGCTTCAGAAAGGGCTTTGCAGAGCTGCTGCTGCTCTTGCTGCGGGGTGTCTGAGGCAGCCCTTTCCCTGGCCCCAGGAGCCCTTCCCCTTGCTGCTGGCCCCACTGCATTACTTCACCTGCTTTCCTCAGCTTTGCTGGGCCCTCTGCTGAGAGGTCCTAAAGAGCAGGTTGGGGGCCTCTTCGCCCTGCTCCTCTGTGTCCTAGGCTGGTTGTAGGGCCGGAATCTTCCCAAGGACTGGTTGCTGTTTGCCCCCAAGTAAGTGCCCACAGCAGTGCAGGATGGAGGGGCCCTGGTGTTCACAGCACTGACCCCTGTGGTTCCCCAGTTGCAAAGGGGGCTGCAGGCTCTGGCATCTGGACTAGCGCCTGCTTTGTAGTCCCCTGGGAGGGAGCTGGAAAGCAGCTGCGGGAGCCTAGACTTGCACAGGCACCTATTCCAGCCTATTTTGTAAGTAGCCCCTCTCCAGTTCCATGGCAAAAGACTAGGGCTTGGCTTTGCATGCAAGTGGTCCAGCAGTCATGATGCCCTTTCTCCTGGGATAAAGTGTCTTTTCTAATGCTAATGCACCGCTCGTCTGGGGGAGGAGGAGGGGAACCTCCTTGCAGCAGGGTTGCAGGGCTGCTGTCAGCAGCAGCTACGTGAAGGCATGGCATGGCTGGTGGTGGGCAAACCCCAGCAGACAACTGTGGGGTGAGCACATGGGGGAATCCCTGTCCTCCAGCATGACTGGGTTGCTATAAGTAGCATCTGTGTCTTCCTGGGAAGCGTTCCCAAAGCGCCCTGCCAGATGCCTCTCGCCCATGCCAGSGGAGCCAGGCGCTGCACTCCAGCTGGTGCAGCCTCCCCCAGAGCCACCAGCACTTTGTTCCCACTGGAGGCTGCTGGGACCTGTCAAAAACTCCCCGGGACAAAAGGGTGAGGGGGAGACTCTCAACTTTATTTCCTTCCTCTAATGAAATGCAGATGTTCTCTCCTTGGGAGACAGGAGACTTCCTGCTGCTTTTCATCCCTGCAGCTGGGCACTGAGCAGCCTGAGCAGCCCAAGCTGAGCAGAGTTTGGAAACTCAGCCTCGGGCCAGTATTTTGCTGCATTTATTTAAGTAACTGTGTGTTTGCATTTTAAAGGCCTTTAAAAGAAAGTTCTTTCTTACAAGGTGGTGCAGGCAGGATGGGAGCTGGAGCTGCCTCTGCCAGCAGAGGGAGGTCTTACACCGAGGAGGGTTTTGGTTGTAGTGGRAGGAAGGTCTCAGGCTCCTCGTGGGGTACTTTGCCCCACAGGAGGGGCAGGAGGCCTTCTTTGCTGAACAGCCTCTGCTCACAGCTAGGCTCATGAAACTAATGAAGCATTTTTAAAAGGTGCTGGAGGACCATAACAAATAGCTGGTGAATTTAAGATAATTATTTCAATCAATTGCTTGGGGCCAAATGAGCTCCTTAATATTCCCGCCTGTGAACGTCCCTTTGTGTGCGGGTGGCAGCTGCCTCTCGGCTTTTATGCTGCCTGATTGTTCTTGAATGTGCTGGTTGCAAAGGGCTCTTCTTTGTTCAGGCACCGTCCGGGTGCTGCGCAGGGTCCCTGGGAGAGATTCTGGCACCACCCTGTGCCGCGGACTTGTTAAGAGCTGTGTCAACGTGCCAGCCTCTTCCCCGGCCCACATGGCCCAGCAGCAGGATGAGTGTGGTGCTCGGTGCTGCCCCTGGAGTAATACTTTGTCTTTTCTCTCTGCAGGGGTACCAGGGAGTGATTACATCAATGCCAATTACATTGACGGGTATCGGAAGCAGAATGCCTACATCGCTACGCAGGGACCGCTGCCGGAAACCCTCAGTGACTTCTGGAGGATGGTGTGGGAACAGAGAACAGCAACTATAGTCATGATGACCAGGCTGGAGGAGAAATCCAGGGTACAGTGTGTGCTTCCTCTCTTTCCTGGAGCTGACGGTAGGAGCAGGACAGAGGGATGGGGATATATCACAGTGTAAAGTGAATTGGCTCAAACCCAGAGAGATGCAGGTCCCTTGGGGAGGCCACTGCTGCAAGCACCACTGCGGGCTGCAGGCGTCCCTCAGGCAGCCCAGCCACCACCCTGCCACAAGTGCCTTGTGAGCATCTCTTTTTGGGGCAAAAGGGTGGCAAAACCTCCTGTTGCTGTGCTAGTTGTTACCCTCTGCCTGGCCTGCATGCATCCATGCACACTTGTCCTTTTTCTGCCTGCAACATTCGCTGCAGAGGGAGAGAGGAAAGCTCTGAAATGGGGAGTTGTTGACTGTCCCTGAAAGCCCAAGGGCTGCATCTCAGAAGCTGAGAGCTGTTGTGAGTAAGTGGTATCAGTGGTATCCTGCAGCTTGACAGGGCCCTGGCGTCCCTGGCAATGCAGAGGAATGGCAGACAGAGTCTCGTTGCAGCAACAAGAATAATTTGTGCCTTGTCCAATGACAACATGTATAAATGATCAGTTCATACTGCCAAGATTAGATATTCAGATGTAACAAGTGCAAAGCTGCCTGCAGGCCATGGGGACTGCGTGGGTTGGAGGGGAGGGAGCAGGAGCCCGTGCTCCTGCTGTGGTGCTTGTGAGGTCTGGTGACAGAGGTCCCTACTCAGTCCCTGAAGCTTGAGTATTCACAGTCTGTAAGTTGTGACCGAAATGCACACGCACCCAGATGCACCTTTGGGCAAAGCCTGCCCGAGCAGGAGGCAGCTTCTGCCTCTTGTGATTGGGTTTGTTCCTAAAAGTAAAATTTCACCAGTGAGAGTTTGTGCTTGCAGAATATTTTAGCGTTGTCATGCCAACCACAGGAGATGGGGCTGTGTGCTCAAGCTGTGAAGCACTGGTTATTTTTAGCCCAATAAGCTTGCTCTCTAGAAGCAGAAACTGTCAAGTTTGGGTTTAGCTGAAACTTTTGTCCGTGTGCTCTCCGTCCGTTTCARAGCCTTAGCACTGAAATGCTTGCAGGGGTGTCCCAGTGCACACTGGCTGGGAGGAAGCAGCTGGAGCAACAGATCACAGAAAGGCAAAACAGATCTGCCTTTCCTGCCTGTGCAAAAATAGTCTTTATTTATGGGCTTCCCTTGCTCTACAAGTGCCCTGCTGCCTGCAGGAGGAAACCAGCGCTCCCCGGAGGGAGGATCTGCGCTTCCCGGCTGCGCAGCCCTGCCTGCACTCCCCAGGCAGCCGCGGTCGCCCACCCCAGCGCCGGCGGGGAGGTACATAAGCCTGACCCACCTGCAGCCCGGGGCTAGGCGCAGGGRCCGAACCAGCAGCATCAGAAGCTGCCGACAGGCCGCTCTGCAGCAAGGGGTTGCTTGGAGATTTTGCTCCTTCGTATTTCAGYGCTGGAACATTCATTTGAAGTATGAGGAAAAGCCCTTTTTTGGTTAYCAAGTAAATCTGTGCCTAGAGTCCTGGCTCACCCACCTCCTGGGCAGCTCGGTTGCAGGAAGGCACTCCGAGGTGCATGTTTCTCTAAGATAACGGGTCCCTTCGACCCCCCAGGTGCTTGTCTTTGCCTGACATGTCCGTGCTGCTGAGCCATGTGTTGTTTCCCCTCAGCACGCTCCCTGTCACGCCATCCCTTAGTTACTTTCTGCGATACTGGTTTCTGTCCCAAACACAGCGCATGTGGCCAGCCCTGCGCTGGGCTTTCAGCGGCGGGACSGGCCCTACAAATCCGGGTTGCGGGCAGAGGCAGGCAGCTCGCCCGACGTGCTGCCCAGGGGCTGCGGGCTGGGCCAGCCGAACCCAGCCCCTGCGTCGGCTCCCCGGCTCGCAGCCTGTCCGTGCTGGCCCGGGTCCTTTGGGGCCATTTTCTCGGGCGCTGCTGGAGGTTACTGCCAGAAAGGCAGGCTGCTGGTGGAGGCAGCGGGGAGGTCCAGCTGCGCCTGAGCCTCACCAGCCCCACGTGGTCTATGGGACTTCTGTAGAGGGAGCAGACCAAAGGCTCTTCTCTGGAAAGCCACGATGGGATTGCTTGGCCTGAAGGTGCCTCATGGTACCCATTTACAGCAGGACCCCGGTAGGGAGATGGTGTTTGGACACRCAGGAGATCACTTCTCTGTTTTCTCTTTGCATTTTCTCCTTTTTTTCATCAGCTTCTCCAGCCACCCTCCACAGCAGCCTGCCTGCTCTCCCCGTCCTTGTTCCCCTTTGGTAATGGGTACTGAGAGCTCACTTAGGAGCACACATTTCTGGRACTGAGGAAAATCCCAGTCACTTTGCATTGCTGCCGGCTTTCAGCTTGAAGCCCCAGATTTATAGTTTACTCCTCTCTGCAGCCGTCAAGCCTCATGTATTTGCAGCCTCACAGTCCCCTTGGATCCCTGCAGTGTCACTGCCTGCTGATGCCCATGGCCTGCCATGGGACAGCACTGCTCCGGGCATGGGCACACACGTTACCACTCGTGACCTTCCTGTAAAACCCCTTGCCCAAGGCTTTGGGGCAGCACAGAGCACATCTCCGGCTGTGGARCCTGGGGCAGGGCTGTGTGACAAGGTGCCCAGCACAGGCAGGCTCTGCCTCCTTCCCRAGCGAGCTCCGCCAGTCCCCCTTAGCAGTGCTGTGTGTAGATAAGCCAACGAGGACCAGCAGCAGCTTTGCAGCCCTGTGGGGTGACGATGCTTTAAAGGGCTCCTGAGCTGCAGGGGGAAGAGAATCTTTAAAGAGCATCGGCTTTTATGGTCTGCAATTTCAGCTGGCTTGATGGTCCAAATCATCCTCCCTTTTTCATGTTTTCACAAAGCGAGAGGCACATAAAGGATAGAAATGGCTGGATTGTGCAATTTAGCTGCCTTCAAAGCTTTACAATCAGTTTCGGAATCATTTGGTGGCAGTTCAGAAACACACATTGTAGATTAGCTTTCCCAGAGCTCTGAGCACGGTGCGTCCTAGCCGGGATGTATTGCACGAGAGCGGCGTTACAGCAGAATTTCTCCCACTGTGGGCAATCCCCAAGAGCCCGAGCRGAGCCGGGGTGGAGGGATGTCTCCTGGAGCAGTACAGTAGCTTGTTCTCTCCCAGCTCAGAGCACCCAGCGGGCAGCTCTGGGCTGTGATCTGCCCTTGCRCTTCGTGTCTCCAGGCAGGGATGTAAACATGGGCTGCTCATGGAGGGATCTCAGAGAAGAGGGGCTTGGCAGCCCCGTCCTGCCCGACTCGGACGTCTCGCTGGCAGTGAAGCCATCTAGGGTTGGCAAGCCGGGCCGGGCGCAGAGCGCAGCACTCCAGCTGAAGAGGGGTGCCCGGCTGCTCTCGGGCACGGGGCATCGAAAGGGAGGGCCAGCAGCCACTCAGCAGAGCTGCAGTAAATGGTTGTTCGGGACATTACTGTGCTCCTTAAGTTAATGAGAAGGAAGCACTGCCAGAAGAAAACATCTCTTATCTGCTTTAGTGCCACAGTGCATCGGCTTCAGCATAAAATTTACAGAGCTTGAAAATGGGGCATAAACATTATGGGTAAATTTGGCAGAAAATGTGACTGACTCTTATCTGGTCATGAATAAATAATTTTCAATTACCAGCCCAGGCGCTGCTATTATCCCTCGCAGGGAACTCCTCTGAAGTTTGTTTTGTGCTCGTGCAAACACAGCTCTGCGGGCGGCGGGGAGGGAGCCGCTCTCCCGGAGGCGGGGATGCRGCGTGAGCGTGGCGCGGGCTGGTGGGATGGAAGGCGGCGAGCGGCGCTCCCCRGAGCCGGCGGGATGCGATTCTGTCCCTCCTCTTGTCCGCTTTAGAGCCGGATCACGTCATCCCCCGGGGCGGGAGAGGCGAGTTCAGGTGGCTGCGGATGCCGGCGGTAGCTGCCGCCTGCTTGCAAGGACAGTGTCAGTTTAGCTGTGAAATAAGGTTTGCGACCTCTGAATTGTTCATTCTGCAGCYGATCGTCTTAAAACGCACTGCTCTGAGCGGAGCAAGGGAGAAAAATCTTGTGAGACTTGTGCAGGGCCCGGCGTGCCGTGAGCACGCTGCTGTGAGCACAGATCTAAGCCCGTGGAGCACCCCGGAGCCAGGGGAGAAGAGCTGCTCCGAGTCCTGCCCCGCACAGGGCTGGGGGGGCTGGAGACCACCCCAACTCCTGCAGCCCCRTCAGGCAGCTTTGCTGCGGGCGCTTGTGCCAAGGGACCACTTAGGAAGCCCAGACCCGAACAGGCAGGGGCGGCTGTGTCCCCTGCGACCCCGGGATGCTGCACAGCAGCAGCTCTGAGTGCTGGAGATTGGCTCTCTGCTCCTACCAACTCCACCTTGCTTAAAGCACCTTCAATTAAAAGGCAGTACTCCATTGATTTCTAATTAAACCTGTTGTTTTGCATCCCAAACATTCCCTGTAAACACGCTCAGCTAATAATTAAGTTTACTGTTCCTTGACAAGCATAGATGATCTCCCATTCACTCCTCTCTCCTAGGGCGGGAAACCATTTTCGGTGGTGCACACCTGGGTGGGAATGAAGTCTTCCTGCTGTCAGCGGGGCTCTGCAGCTCTGYGGGGCTGGGGGGAGCCAGGCACCAAGTTAACCAGGGAGCTCAGGCTGGAGACAACAAAACCCGAGGAGCAGTTTGTAAATGCAGAGCTGCAAATAGCCGAGGAGGAAGAGGAGGAGGAGGGCAGGGGCAGGGGAGCAGGAAGGGGTTCGGAGGGAGAGGAAGGGGGCACCAGGTTGGGGCATTGGCTCTGCCCCCAGCTTGCAGCAGGAGCTGCCCTGGCTTTTGGTGTATGGGGTGGGAGGGGGAGAGGCGCATTTTGGCAGGGCCTGTGGGCTCAGCGGTGTCTGCATGGGGCAGTGCCTGCTGCCCACAGGAAGCAGTTGCAGGGATGGTTTTGCCATGGGCTGAGTCTTCTTGCAGAGGGAAAAGAAGCCGTGGCTGTGTCTGGGTTTGCGTCTGTGCCTTGCTGCAGAGCAATTTTTGAAGCAGATGGGAGATTTGGATTTCGAGGGATGCAGCGCCTGCCAGAAGGGCAGGCCGGCATTTCTCGAGGATGCGCAGTGCACTCGAGCCTGTGGCAGTGCAAGAAGGGTGGCAGGGCCCAGCGYGGCGGGTGCAGTGCCTGGGCTGGAGGGCTGGCCAGGGGCCAGGTCCCTTCTCTCATCAGGGTGGCTTGCTGTCCCCGGGGGGCCACGCTGGCAGGGCCCCCCACAGGGCTGGGGGCATTGCAGGGAGAAGGTTGTGCCTTCTCTGCACCCCCCGCTCCCTTGCACGGTGAGTCCTTTCTCGCTCGGTACCCCGTCCAGCAGCCCAGCACTGACCCTTTCTCCTCTCCTCCCCCTAGGTGAAGTGTGACCAGTACTGGCCGAGCCGGGGCACGGAAACCTACGGGATGATCCAGGTCACTCTGCTGGATACAGTCGAGCTGGCCACCTACACCGTCCGGACGTTTGCGCTGTACAAGGTACGGCGCTGGCTCGGGCCGCTCGTGCCGCGGGCGGCGCAGTGGCCGGGCCCTTCTGCCGCTGCCGGGCGCTGTGGGGTGCCGCGCGGCCCGCGGGCCGGGGAAGCCGCCTGCGCCTGCCTCGGCCCGCTGCGTGGCTAGCCCGCGCGCGGGGCGTTTCTCGCAGCTGGGCTGCAACGGGAGGGCGGCTGCCRTTCGTGCATCCGACCGCTGCTGGATTTTGGCCAGGACACCTGATGCTCTCCTGTGCGCATGCAGACCCTGCGATGGGGCCACAGAGCAGAGGCCGTGCTCACCTCTGGCGAGCCTACGTGTAACAGCTGTCCTCCCATTAGAGAGGCAACCTAGGAGGCAGGGAATTTTTAGCACTGCTGTCACTAGTAATGCAAATGGAGGGGCCGTGCTGATGTGCATGCCCTTCTCTCTCGCCTGCTGCGCACCTCGTTAGTGTTTGGAAATCCCAGGGGGCAGTGCTAGCAGCAGCGTGCTGCGGCAATGCAAACAGAGTTTGCAGCGGGCTGCTGCTGTGCGTAACSGAGTCTGGGCTGTGCTGGCTGATAGCGCAGCAGGGCCGCGGTGGGGACCCACTCACACCCCGGGAAGGCATCTCGCCCCCAGCAGTCACCTAGCCAGTCCTACCACATAGCTGCATACATCAGTCAACTATGTTGGGGCAAGAGAAGGGCAACCAGAACAGGTCAGGACTGATCCAGCCATCCCGTAGAGAGCCGATGATTCAGTGGAGCAGAAAGCAAACTTGCTGCTGGCCCTTCTGTGGCCAGTGCCCATTTTTCCCTGAGCGTGCGGYGAGTGCACTGTGCAGTGCAGAGTGGAGTCATTCCCCCTTCCCACCAGGCTGCTCCAGTCCCGCAGAGCTGCTGTGCTGTCAGTATCAGCTGGCTTTCCACAGCTTCATCATCTGGCCTTTTCCATGGAGCATCCATGGATTTGGAGACATTTCAAGGAGCTGGTRCTCGGCCTCCAAATTTTCAGTGGCAAAAGCCCTATACATGCAYGGGAACACACACTGCTAAGTGCCTGCTATTACCCCATCAGTACGTTCCCCTCCTGGGGTGAGACTGTTTTCATGCTAAACACCTGTTGAACTTTCTTCATTAGAATGGCTCCAGCGAGAAGCGAGAACTGCGACAGTTCCAGTTCATGGCTTGGCCTGACCACGGGGTACCAGAATACCCTACTCCCATCCTAGCTTTCCTGCGACGGGTCAAGGCCTGTAACCCACCAGATGCTGGGCCCATGGTTGTCCATTGCAGGTAGGTCTGTGTGTTTGCAAAACTGCACCTTGGCACGTGCCTTCTTGCTACAAGAGTCTTGAGTTGTCCAGCTGAAAGTGGGGACTCTTGTTCCTGCAGGGAAGGTTACATGATAGCGTTSTTGGTGGAGGACCAGGTCAGTAGCTAGTGGCAGCCACACAGAGGTGAAATTTGTATTGCTGCTGTATTATTTAAATATTTATTATTTAAAAATAATGTGAATGTGCTCAGTACCACAGTGTGTGGTACTTTTCAGAGATACAGCATGGACGGACATGAGTGCAGCTACCTGTGCAAATGTTCATGCATAGCATTTACAGTAGAACTCTTCAGCAGGGTAGAAAGGGGGCTCTTCCAGTGAAAATACTAGTCTGCTAAGGCTCATTATCTTATCTGACCTGAGATTTATTTATATCAGCCAAGTGGGGGCTATTACTAAGCAAACCACTCCATCATTTCTGTTCCAGCATACGCCTTACCAGCAGTGTTTAATACTCTTCTTTCATGCTCCGTTTCAGATGGGAGTGAGGTATAATTAAAACACAAACAAGCTGTATTAAAGCCCTATTAAGAATCTGTCTTGCACCATAAATGAGGAAATGTCCATCTTCATATTTCTCCCTGTGTTATATGTCAGGATAGCATATCTGTTGGTTTGGGGGTGCTCTGGGACTGAGCAGTTTGAGGATTGCTGCTGCTTTTCCAACAAACACAGAAAGGTGTCCGGTGCTTGAGCAAAATCGTAGTGCAGAAACACATGACCTCCCTSCCCTTTCGGCTTTTATCTCTAGGGTTGGCTCTCTTGTTTTCTGGGTTAGGAAACGCTGATTGAGATTAGGGAACAAGCAAGATTGAAGTTGTGGGCTTCACTGGTACCAGGGCCCAGCCTGGATTCCAGGTGTTCTGACCCCGTGCCCACGTATGCTGTCACTCTCCCGTGTCCTAACCACGTTCCTCCTTCCCCTGGGGAGGTGCTGCCAGCCACTGCCTGGACTGGCAGAGTGACACCATGTCCTTTCTGCTCCACCAGTGGAAGGGAGCCAACAGAAGGGCTGAGCTGCGGAGCTGACGTGGTGTCTGTAGGACGCAGCATCTCTTCAGCCCATGTGCTTTGTTCCCGCAGTGCCGGTGTGGGCCGAACTGGTTGCTTCATTGTCATTGATGCCATGCTGGAGCGGATGAAGCATGAGAAAACAGTGGACATCTATGGCCACGTGACATGCATGCGCTCRCAGCGCAACTACATGGTGCAGACAGAGGACCAATACATCTTCATCCATGAGGCCTTGCTGGAGGCAGCAACATGTGGTAATACCGAGGTGCCTGCCCGCAACCTCTTTGCTCACATCCAGAAGCTGACTCAGGTCCCGCCAGGCGAGAGCGTTACTGCGATGGAGCTGGAGTTCAAGGTTGGTGGCAGAGCCCTAGCACCCCCTTCCCTGGGGCCATGTCCTTGCCCACATAGCCCCACTGAGCAGGGGATGGGAAAGGAGAGCCATGGATTATCATTTGTACATTTCTAAACCAGGTAGGCAATGATTTAAAATACATTTGAATTGTAAAGCTTGTGTTTGCCATGGTCCCTCCCAGATTGGCAGTTTCTGGGGAGAATATAAAAGGCAGATGGATGCGCAGTTCGCAGCAGCACGTTGAGCTCTAGGTTCACTGTGCGGCAGGAGCTGCATCTGAAATCACATGCAGATCGTGTTAGTGATAATTGATGTTACTGTGAACAACTTGTCTGGAAACGGCTCCAATTTAAATATGTGAGACGTTTATAGTCTCATTTCTTCAATGCTGAGCTCTGTTATCCTTTAACCATCTAGACACCAAGACTCAGTGTCTGGCATTGGTGAAGGCAGTGTTTTAAGGCATACTGTTATTATAAAGTTAGGCCCATGTTTTGCTGTGTTTGTCCATGATCACCCATTGTGTATATTTATTACAAACTTGGAGATGGAAAACAGCTCTGGTAAACGTCCGCGTTCTCAGATGAGGTGCATTAGTCCAGTGAACTCATGTGAGGGAATACAGTTCATGCAGGGAGGCAGCAGACCGTGCAGGCCTCAAAATGAACTGCAGCAATGCAGCTTCACCCTGGGAATTCCCACCAAATGATAAAGGAGAAAGAGAAGCAAAATACTGACTTTCTGCATAAACTGAGAAAGACAGAGCAACTTTGTCCTGAGGTCGCTAGAGTTGCTGGTGCCCAAATAGCATCAGGATACAGTAGAAGTATYTCCACAGAGCAAGGGAACTACTTCTCTCAAAAGAACAGAAGAATTCACAGAGTTGTGCGTGTGTAGGAAGGAAGACACTGGATGGGGAGAGGACAGGAGGGTATTCATAGGYCTGCAAGGCTCACCTCCTGGGCTCTGAGGTGAAAACTCTTAARTCTAGCACCTCCTTCTTTTGCATGTGCGTGTGTGTGCATATGAGAGAAAGAGGGAGATTTGCATGTCACAYTTCCAGAGACAGAACCCAGTGTGCTGCATTTGAGTCTCATGGTGACACCTTCCCTGAGAAACGCCTCCAGGGACCCACAGAATTAGGTTCAACATTGGCWACTCTGTTCTAAGAAAGAACAAACTTTGGAACAGTAATAAAACTTGGCCCCTTCTGCACCCTGACAGTGCCTCCATAYATCCTGCATAGGAAATCCTGAGAGAATGGGATACAGGAGGGCCTCATGTGGCGGCATTGCTCCCCAGAGAGCAACCGAGTCCTCCTACAGTGAGCCTCCACCACACAGTGAGAATGGCAACTCAAGGGTTGCTGGAGAGAGTCCTTTGTAAAAAAAAAAAAAAAAAAAAAAAAAAAAAAAAAAAAAAAAAGATCAACTTTTGTTTGAATGTTTCTGCCAGCAAATCTAGGTAACACGTTTACCACGACTCCAGCTTGCTGGGCTCAAAGAGAACCATAAAATGTCTCGCAGTAACCCAGAATAGATCTTTGTTGCCTAAAAGTGTCACAAGTTTTACATTTTTCTTGGGCTCTTCTAGGGTGAGAAATAAACAGCATGACTTTGCTGGGGGATGGAAAGCCTTCCTTCCCTGACAGGACTGAGATTGTGTCCCTCATTCAGCAGCTCCGTGCCCTGCCCCTCTGCGAGTCAGAGAGCTGATGTGGGTCTCTGGCTTTGGGGCTGCACCAGCGTGTCAGTGTGGGTGACTCACCTGTGATGCTCCCACRGGGGAGCTGCTGGTGCCTGCAGCTGTGCCTTGAAAGCCTACAAGGCCGTGCCATAGCTAGGCCCCAGGTGCCTTCTGTCTGCCATGTTCYCCCTGCATCCAGAACTCTGATTTTGCCCCCCAGTTGCTGTATCYCCAGCCTGAGTTCTGACTGGTCTCCTCTGTTTTCAGCTGCTGGCCAACTCTAAAGCACATACCTCACGTTTCATCAGTGCCAACCTCCCATGCAACAAATTCAAGAACCGTCTYGTGAACATCATGCCGTATGAGCTGACAAGAGTCTGTCTGCAGCCCATCCGGGGTGTCGAGGGCTCTGATTACATCAATGCCAGCTTCATAGATGGATACAGGTAAGGGCCACCTTAGGTGCCTGGGCCAGCCCTTCCTGCCTGCTTGGGAACCTGGGCAGAGCTGCCTGCTCTTCTTTACTGAGGGCTGGTCCTCTGGTCCTGACAGCCTGGAAGTGTGTTGTCCCCAATATTTTGCTCCATTTTATCTATCTTCATCCTCTCAGAAGCTCCAGTGCTAATTACCATGRGTGAAGATTGCTAGCAAGTGAGAGCTGCCAGGCTTGCTCATATTGTGGCAGACAGATGCCTGCATGGCTGAGGCGGGAGGCTGTGCTGGCTCCTGCAGTGGTTTACAGGACCTTCTGCTAGACATCCCTGCCGTGCATTTTGCATCTGTGGCATCTGGTATAAACCTGCTGTCCTTCACTTTGCAACTAGAGAGGGAAGCTGTGCTTGCAGCAGAAGCCCAAGGCTCCTTGTCCCACATCTTGATTTTGTGGCTTCTGTGGATCCTCAGGCAGAGCTGGTCTTGGACACTGAGGAGCCCATCACCAAGTTCTGCTCCCCAAGATACCTTTTAAACAGCATGAATTGAGATCTTGTGGGGGAATAATTCAATTTCTCTAACTGCTGGTATCACAATATTGAATGCCAGTGCCAGGTGACAAGAATGCAAGGAATCAGCCCAGTGGCCACATCTCCTTCCCAGCTTGTTCCCTGGGCAGTAATCCCGATCAGCCACCAAATCCTCACAGCACACATACAGGGCTTGTGCCTGTGATTCTCTGCGCACCATCACAGAAGGGTCACCCAGCCTACGAGTGGGGGATGCAGTGATGAAGCAAGAGCCCCCTCCAGCACAGCTCTGCTGAAATGCTGCTTATGGGCTGGTGCCTCCTGACAGCAAAAGAACATTGCCAAAGGGAAGAGATGTTGGTGCATCCAGGTTAGTGGCTGTTTGCCTCCTTCTCCAGTAGGTGAGCCCAAGAAGGGTTCCCAGAGGGGAGGACTATGTGGAGGCCAGAGCGCACGGGAGCAGCAGGGGAGCTGCCCTGTAAGCATCTCAGAGCATGCAACACAGCAAGGTGGCAGCAAGGCAGGCTCCCAGGGTGGGACAGCAAAATGGGGAAGGACAGGGGGCTGGGGAAAAGCTATCACGGAGCAGCCTCTGCTCCCTCCTGCCTGAGTGGCTGCAAGCCATGCAGCACCGTGTCGTTAGCATGGCCACCCACGCCGGGCAGCCAGGTGTCTGGCAGGCAGGCTGCAGCCTCCGTGTTGTGTCTTCACAGCTGATTAAGAGTGATGCTGGGTGTGCTGTTTGGTGATGCTATGGAGGGAGGGCTGCCAGCACGGCAGGTGGTAGCATTTCATGTGCTACCTGCCCCATCCCCAGAGAGCTCCATTATCTCTTTCTGTCCTTCCCTCTGAACCAAGCAATCTTCCTAGGTATTATCTAAAGAGATCAGTTGGCCTTGAGTCCTGCAGATGTCACTGATGCTGCATCTTTATTAGCTGTTTTGTTTCTTGGTGCACCTCCGCTTCCTGCTTTTTATCATGACTTATAAATCCACCTTGAAGCAGCCCCTGTCTTCATCCCGCACATTACAGCTGTCCTCCAGCACATTCATTAATTTTTAGCACCAGTGGAGAGATGAAATGCTGGATTTGCGGATGCTGCCTGTTATCATGCGGGCTCCAGCGCCCCGCAGTGGTGAAGCGGGCCCACAGCCGTGGCCCAGCGTGCAGCACTGGAGCCCTGCTCTTGCAGCCAGTTGCATGCCAAACTGAGCACCAGCCAGCCTGGGAACCAGCACACTGCCACTGGCCCCCCTTGGAGTAGCCTTTAATCTGCTCCAGTCATGCCCTGCTTCATCTCTTTTTCCCTGCTCCCAGTCTCTGCCACCCACCTCCTTGCTGCTAACTTAAACTGGTGGGAGAACAGGCCTCTGGACCAGCAGGGAAAGGCAGCCTCGGTATTCCAGAGTGATACCCTAGGAGAGACAGGTCATTCCCAGGGGCTGTTGGCATGTGCTGGCATTCCCTCAGGGTCTTCCAGCACTGGGTGACTGGCTGGTGATGCTGTCACCCCAGCAAGGTCTGACAGTCTTACTGGATCCTGTGCCAGGTTGTGCCCACTGTGTCCATGGTGAGCRCTCAGAGGATACATGCTAGGCAGGTTCATCCCTCGTACGGAGTCTGTGGTCCAGCCCTAGAGACCTGTCTCCTGCAGCCACATTGTCAGCCCTACCTTCCCACTGCACAGAGCCACCCACCTGCAGCTCCCCAGGCAGGCCAGCTCCAAGGGCAGGCTATTGGCCATCTCCCAGAGCTGGTCTGAGCACCGTCTTGTTTGTCACAGGCAGCAGAAGGCCTACATCGCCACACAAGGACCGCTAGCAGAGACCACTGAGGACTTCTGGCGGATGCTCTGGGAGCACAACTCCACCATCGTGGTGATGTTGACAAAGCTGCGTGAGATGGGCCGGGTATGAATCATGCACGGGGGAAAGTGGGGCTGCATGACTGCTGTCTGTGTGCATGGGCTCTCTGCCCACTGCAGTATGTCCCCAGCACTAGCCCTTCTGGGCCAGCTTCCTGCTGGTGTCCAGATGGCTGAGAGCAGCTCCAGGAGAGGGGATCTCCTCTACTCCTGTCTCCTCTGGGACTGGAGAGAGGCCATGGCTCTTCACCTCCCAGAAAAGGGGAAGTGTTTCTGTGCTCCCGGCAGTGCGAGGAAGCTCAGACCACTGGCTGTGCAGAACTGACAGCTCTTGCTGGCAGCAAGGGATGTGCCAGGTGGGATCACACAGGATGGGGAATCCTTATGGGGAGTAGTGCTGAACCCAGCCCTGGTAGCATGGCAAGGTGGGCAGCAGCCTGCCTGGCCTGGGTGCTCTGCCAGCACCTTGGCTTGCCTGGTAGCTCCTGTCTGGTAGCACACTGTGTGCTCTGGGTATTCCTGTGCACATGGGTCTCTCCTTCCCTCCTCTGCCCCCACCAGCTTGCACCCACTGCATCTGGTGGCATCACCACTGTGCCGACTGCTGCATGCCACAGCTTGGCTGCAAGAGCCACTGTTGCTCGTGACTTCAAAGACTCGGAACAGAGCAAGGAGCAGAGAGCAAAGGCTGAGCCCTGCATCCCTCCTGGGAGCAATAGGGCAGTGTGCATGGTAGGATGAGCATGCCTGGAGGAGCCTGCCTTGCGTGGATAGCCACTGCGGAGTGCTGCCAGCACCAGTGTCCCATGGCAGGTCCTGCTGCCCCACAGCCACATAGGCTCCTGGGGAGCAGGGGGCTGAGAGGCAGCTTGTTGATCCTGTCTCACTGTGCTCCTCATCCGCAGGAAAAGTGCCATCAGTACTGGCCCGCAGAGCGCTCTGCCCGGTACCAGTATTTCGTGGTGGACCCCATGGCAGAGTACAACATGCCACAGTACATCCTCCGGGAGTTCAAGGTCACAGATGCCAGGGTGAGTGCAGCTCCTGGCTCCCTGGCTTGCCTGCCTCCAGCGTCTGTGCCCCACCTCTGAATGCCCTGGCCAGCGAGGGGAGTGTGCAGCAGCTCCTGGAGTGACTGAAAAGCAGCGTGCTGTCTAGCATTGCAGGCAGCCAGAGCTGCTGCCCAGCCCCTGCTACCTCTCTCACCACAGGTTTCTGTCTTGCTGGTTGTGTCATGCTTGGGGAGCCACTCACTGATCCCTGTCAGCATCAGACCCTGCCTTGCCTGCGCAGCACACACATGGGCAACTGTTTAATACTGATTCCCCAGCAACTGGATTCYGCATGCAGAATCTGACCAGGCACAAGATCCTTATGTGACAGCAGACATTGTCCTGTGGTGGAGCTGGGCCCCAAATGGGACCAGGACAATGACCCAACAAACCCTATGGGGCCTGCTAAGGCCCTGCTCAGCTCAGCCACTCAGTGGTGAGCGTGCAAGATCTGCCCGGGCTTGCCTGTGGTCTGTCCACCCTCTTGCCTGGCCTGCACCAGGGTGTCTGGGAGCAGGTCAGCAGCACCAGATTTGAGGGAAGCAAGATCAGACCCTTTTGCTGTCACCCCCACGGTTCATGTAAAATACCCTTGTCCCTGCAGGATGGCCAGTCACGGACCATCCGCCAGTTCCAGTTCACAGACTGGCCTGAGCAGGGAGTGCCAAAGACAGGAGAGGGCTTCATTGACTTCATCGGGCAGGTGCACAAGACCAAGGAGCAGTTTGGGCAGGATGGGCCCATCACAGTGCACTGCAGGTGAGTGGGGACAGGTCAGCACCCACCTCCACCCTGGTCAGAGCCCACAGAGATGTCCCCACCCACGCTCACCCCAGCAGCTGCCAGCTCCCATGCTCCTTGTGTTCCCCCTGTGCACCACTGGCAACAAGCCAGTGGGATGAGGAGTTGCCAGCATCCATGGAGCCCCTTGACAGCCTTTCTGCAGAGTGGTTAGATTAATCCACTGCCCCAGTGGCACTGGTTCGTACCTCCTGGGAAGAGCAGGGTGCAGTAATAGCTAGATCCAGAGGCAAGGTAGAATCCATGGTTCCTATGGTGATGGGAGGATATCTCTGGCTGGTGATATCCCTGTGGCCTTTTCTGGCCCACTGAGCAGGTTCTCTCTGCTCCACAAACTGGGGACTCCTGTGCTGCTCCTACTAGCAATGCAGGGAAGAGGCCTTTGCAGAGCCTTGCAGGAGCTGGTGAGTCTCTAATGGCATATCTTGYTCCCTCTGTGCAGTGCTGGGGTTGGGCGCACAGGTGTGTTCATAACGCTGAGCATTGTGCTGGAACGGATGCGCTACGAAGGAGTAGTTGACATGTTCCAGACAGTGAAGACCTTGCGGACACAGCGGCCAGCCATGGTGCAGACAGAGGTGAGTGCCCCTGCCTCCCCATGGGCATTGGGAGCATTTCTTGCCCAGGGGGTCAGACTAGCAGCCTGGAGCTCCCTGGCCAGCTAGGCTGGAAGATTCATGTCGCAAAGCCCCCTTCCCATGAGCAGTTCAGGGCCAGTAGAGCTCTTGGGGCAAATCCCCCTTCCTCACCTCCTAGGATCACTGGTCCTTGCAGCTCTCCACTGAGGGCCCCATGAGACCCAGAACTCCCTATTCTCTATGACCATGCAGCTTTGGGCAGATACCTGCTTGTGACAGGAGGACTAAAGGTCCCCAAGGGATCGCTGTAAAAGGACAGTGCTGAAGACCAGCCTGAGCTCAGAACTGTGTGAAACCTGGAGCTAAGCAGAGCTGGTTTCCACTGTAAGCTGAGTTATGTCCTCCCTGGGATGACCATGGGAGGAGGGAGGGGAGCCAGAGGTCTCTGTGTGTGAAAATCCTGCTGCCTCGTGTCCTTGCTTCTTATGTGTCCCCCTTTGCTGCCTTGCAGGACCAGTACCAGCTGTGCTACAGAGCGGCGCTGGAGTATCTYGGCAGCTTTGACCACTATGCAACGTAACTAGTGCTTTCCTCCAGTCGCGGTGGGGATGTCTAGGAGTGGAGACGGGTCCCTCTGAGCCAGAGCCGCCCATTCCTCAGTCTTTCTGTACAGATCGAGGTGCTGCCGAGGCAGCAGACCTCCACGCCAACCTGTTCCGACCACGGCATTTAGGAACTTCGCCCCAGCGCCAAACGAGGGGATCCGACTCCAAAAGCATTTCCAGTCTCTGGCTGAATTTCTGCTCATGTGCATCTCTCGCCCTCTCTCACGCGACTGCATTTCACAGCGAGGCTTTAGGTGGGTGGAATGGGATCTTTTTTTTAAACATGTAAAATAGTTACTAGTGGTTTTTATAATCTCCTCTCTTTATTTTTTATTTTTTTGCAAGTCTTAATGTTTTGCCCAGGCAGAACTGGACCCACCAAACCTTTGGGAGTTGGGTTTTTTTTTTTATTTCCTTTTGCTTTAACGTTTTTTACTGCCCTGTGTTTATTTCAGCCCAGTCACTGCTGGTTCTGCCCATTTTAGTGCAGCTTCCTTGGTAATTTGCAGCAGCTGGCTTGTGGTTCCTGCCCAGCTCCATTCCCTGTAGGCTGCTTTTTAATCCTCTGTAGAATATGAAATTTCATGGAACTGGAGCTAAGCTACCAATTATTTTTTTAGCCTTTCCCTCCCCCCATTATTTCCAGAGTAGGTTTGGGAGGGCATGTGGGGTCGCTGGAGAAGCGGTCCCATTTGTCAGCTGGAAACTGTTCAGTCCTATTACAGTGCGTGTTAAACCAATCCAGTGACCGTGTGTATTGGCAGATCCCAGTATGACATGAGTTGTCGCCTTGTTTGCGAGAGACCCGAAATCCCGGGCTCCCGGCTCTGGAGCCTCTTTTTGTGTGTCTCGCTGGGGAGGGGGCAGGAGAAGTGAGTGGGTCCCACACTCCCCCGGGGATGGGGTGGAAACAGTGAGACACGGCCCTTTTGGTCATCTTGCAGTTCTGTGCGTGCAAGCGCCATTCTGTCACCCGAATTGGAGCATTTTCCAAAGGCAAGGAGCACAGTCTCAGCTGATGCCAGAGCAGAACTGCCAGGCTGTCTTTGGAAAGCAGGGTACCGCAGGGAAGGGGAGGGGGAGTACACGTTTTCAGAGGTTGGGTGTATCTATAATTTCTGCTATCCTGCAAATGTTAAAAGTCATTAGAATATTGTACTTTCCGCTACTTCAGGACGTTCTAATGAACCAATGTGGCAAGACTACTGGACTTAATTTAATGGTACTATATATTAATACTCCTTATTATATCACGCTTGCACTAAAGACAGGGAGTGAGCAGCCCTCTTTTGAGTGCATTGAGTTATGAATAAAGGTGGTGGAAGGGTATCTAATTGTATTATCACATGTATTCCGAATGTTAAGAATCCAGGCTACGTTGAAATCAGCAATCCAGGGTTGGTAATGTTGGAGGACACATTCATTTTTACCTTGTGGATGCATAGTGCTGTAGGGGTCACTGTTGTATACAGTCTGTTTTCTATTTGTTAATAAAAAAAAATCTACAGCATCATTGCATAATTCTTGATGTTAATAAATTTGAATAATCGGGTTTCATACAAGCTGGTTTTGCTGTCTGTTTCTTCAGCAATAAGCAGAGGCCATGAAATCCCTCAGTGATGGGCATGTTCCCCAGCCTGTTGCTGGAGGAGTCCTTCCCTGCAGGCACATCACAGCCATGGGCTCCCCACACCTCCATCGGCATCTCATCCAACAGGAGTCAGCTCTGCACCTCTGGGAGAAACCCTGTGCTCCCCAGCTTGAGGTCCAGCTCATCCTCAAGCYAGTGGGGCTTTCTGACCAGCTACAGCTGGTGTCAGGGTAGTTGGCCTTCTAGGACRAAAGCAGGAGGAAATACAGGGAGCTGCTGCACTCTGCTGAAACCAGACAAACTCCCTTCCCAGGTCTCCTGGGTTCTTCCCGTCCCTCTCTGTGGATGGAATGCAGAGGAATGCCGCAGGGTGGAAGAAGGATGTAGGAAGGTGGCTGGAGGAGATGGGAGGGATCTCCCTCCATGGGCTCCATCTTGCAGAAGGCAGGATCTCTGTGCTACCAGGGAGGTTGGAGGCCCCCTGTGACAAGCCCCCTCATGCATGCATGTGTTCACCTCCTGCCAACCTGCTGGTGTGCACTTAGCCACAGCAGAGAGCTGCCCTCAGCACCAGGCCCCTCCTCACCGCTGCGTTACCTGCGTCAGTGTCCTGCCCAGAATGTACACAGCTTCCTATCCACACTTCAGGCTCTGTGGTTGCCCAGGTCATTCTGGCCTTGCTCCAGCCATTGTGGTCCTCACCCAGCAGGCATGCACAGGCCATCCTCTGCCTGTACCTCTCCAGCTAGACTTGTCCTGCAGATCCCTCCTTTCCAACCTTTTTCTGAAATGGGAGAGCTGCTCCTGTGCTCAGACTCTTACAGCCGGGAGCAATGTGCGCACTCCGAAGTCTCAGATATGTGGTCCCTGGCCCCAAATGGCCTGGAGCCTGGCTGCCCCTGGAGTACTGCATACAGCCAGCCTGGCACTGCTTGCAAATGTGCCCACRTGTATGAGCACACGTGTCTGCACACTCCTCTAGCAGCAGTGTGTGCTCTCAGCTCTTCTGCCCCCATCCAAGAGACACAAGCAGCTTGAATTGATGCTGTCATAACTCAGCATCAGCCAGGGCTGCATCCACCTGTGAGGCGAAGCAGGATGGGGGAATGCTGGCATTTCTATCGCCTAACTTTGGCCAAGCAGTTGGGGTTCTCACAGGAGCAGGCGGTCTGCCCTGGTCCTGCAGTGGTGCAAGAAGCTGTGCCCCCRGGGCAGAGGGCAGCTGTGCCCCAGCTAACACACTGGCAGGTTAGGGCTGGAGGATGGATCTGTTCTGGCTGGATACCATGTGCAGAGAGCAGCCCACTGCTCATACCAGTTCAAGAGCCCATTCCAGCTCTGGAAAGAGACAGTGGGTCCCCAGCTCCAGCTGCTGCTGGCCATGCAAGCCCAGAGGTGAGGAGCTGACCCCATCTCTAAGGACCAGGGCAGGCTGAGAGCCTGCAGCATCACCTGAACGGGACACCTTGGGAGGAAACGGGCACTCCAGGGTGCAGCTGCAGTAAATGCCATTTTTCCCTGGGATTCAGGGTGGGGTGAGCATGCATTACCAGAGGCCACCAGTGACTGTGTGGGGCTGCCCCRGGGCCGCAGAACCTCACACCATAGGAGGGACTTGGGTTTCTTTGCCAGTAGGGAAGTGCCTCTTCTCCCCAGCAGCAGGCTCCAACCTGGCCCAGTACTTCAGGTTTGCACCAGTACTCTCCTGGGGTGCCCCCAGKATGTCTGGGTTTTGCAGAAGCTCCCCACAGCCATGGCAGCCCAACGCAAGCAAGAYGGTGCCAGGGGATGGCTCCCGGCTTGCAGCTGTGCCCCTCTGTAGGTGCCTTCCTCTTTCCAAAAGGGTCCATTCACAGCAGAAAGAAGCCAGGAGTCACTTTCTGCCCAGGCTACACTCTGCACAAACCATCCCAGCGGTGACCAGGGCCTCTGGGACCTGCCCTTCTTGCCTGCTCTAGAGAGAGAGAGAGAGGTATGAACTCCCAGGGCTTCACAGGATACCAGGATGGAGCAGGATGCAGCTCTGCARTCCTTCAGGGGTGATGCTGGCCCATGACCACTCTGCTGAAAACACATTTATCTGCCCACTTCCTYTCAACCAGTGTGCTGGCTGCAGGACCAGGCTGGAGTGGCTACAGATGTGGCTTGTGGGTTTTAAGGAAAAGGAGAGGTTGGTGGTGATAGCTTTTGGGGGGCAATCTGAGTTGGGTAAGACTGCCATAATACCACCCTCCTGGGACACCACAGTAACACTGTTCTGCAACAGGAAGCACAGTCGCACATGCAGTTATTTCTCAGCAATAAAACCATGGTCTGCCCCTAATTGCAGAGCAGCACYGGAGCATGCGCAGGTGTGAAACCCACACCAAGGCATGCTGTTTGAGGTGTGCAAGCAGGCCAGCCTGAGCCCTACCTGTGCAGGAAATGCAAACCCACAGGTCTGAGGAGGCTCCTGAGGAGAGCAGCATTTACCAACAACTCAAGCCTGCAAGGGAAGGGCCAGCGCAAGGGGCAGACTTGCACTGAGCCGGGTCCTTAGGGCATACAAGTTTCCAAGGAAGAAGCCAAATCTGCCCAGACTAGCCTGTGCTTGATGGGCAGGAGAGCGTCAGACAAAGCCTGACAAGCTCCCCCCCCCCGCCCCCGACCCAATTACAGCATCTTGTTACTGACTCTTTGCTGCCTTTGCTGGAGCTTAGCACATGTAGCACGTCCTGCCAGGGCAGACATGCACCTGAGCAGATGCCAGATGCGAAGCAGCACTTCTCCCTCACCTAGCCAGCTCATACCCCAGCCTGTGCCCCAGGGTGACCTGAGACTCGTAGAGCCTGTCACCCTCGCTGCTGTTTGGCAGTGCTGGTCAAGGATGCAGCTCCTGGGGCAAAGTGAGCTACTGCGCTCACGAGGTAGAGCACCTGTGCAAACATGTGTGCACATGCATGTGCCAGCACTGCTGGCCTTGCGCCACCGCCAGGGCCCACGATGGCAAGGCTGCATGGGCAAGCACGCAACTGCTTGTATGTGGCTGCATTGGGGGAGGAAAGGTGCTAAAACTAACCAGGGTGCGTTAGGAAGCAGGCCAACAGTGAAGTGGGCAGTGAGCACCTGCCTGCACTGCAACCACAAGCTTGCGAYGAGGCTTTCGCCACACAGCTGAGCACTGACCTGGCAGTGACAGCACGAGCCACTAGTCCTTGGGTGGCTTAGTCTGCACTGGGAATGACCACAACTTGYCCCAGTTCTCCCACAGAAAGGCTATCATTAGGTAGGCACCATGTAGGYGTACTCACATTGCAGAGGTGACAGATGAAGCCTAGTTACAGCCTCAGAGCCAGGAAAGGCTTCATGCCAGAAGGCCCCCAAAGGCATGAAGAGGTCCCTCAGCTCACAGGAGKCTCCCCAGGGGTACAGCTGGGATAGAGGATTGCACTCGTAGCCGCTGGCTCTGTGGGAAGGCCCACTCACACACTTTCCTCCGCACTCCACCTCAAATGGAACAGAACASTATCAGTTTAAAAGTGCTCGTTCCCTTAATATTTATTTCCATTTGTATAGAAAAACACTTGGGAAAAAAAGAGGGGAAAAGTAAATAAGCTAATCACATATACTTGACAGGCAGCGATGCTAACCCAGACTCTGTGCCTGAGCCAGCCTGCTGGCTTGGGTTGTGGTGCCAGCAGATGACCCATGCTGGCTGTGTCCAAAGCCTGGCACTATCATGCCTGATCTCCATTTTTCAACTTTCCCTGGCCAGAAAGAATTTATTCTGGTTGGTATTTTTGCCCCAGTTTCTTTGGTATTAGCCTAACTTTACAATGCCACATCATGCTTCAATTCAGGAGTGAATGGTCCCCATGATGAGTCTATAGGGAGGTATTTGGCCTCTTATCTCTGAAATCTCTTTCACACACTAATTGTATTCACACAGAACAATGGCACTGGGTATTTGTTGCTGTGTTTTGGGATTTTTTTTTTTTTAGTGAAAATTTTCCATGTCTTGATTTTACTGAGTAGCTCTAATGCAACCTCAGATACCTTGTCTTGTAAGGGGCAAGGCTGGCAGACACCCAGAAAATAAGCAGTTTGGCAGATGGGAGAGCAGATAAATGGTGATAGTTGAAGGTGCAGTTATGGGCAGTGAGATGTTCTTGTGCTCTATTTTTTTAATTTACATTTTTTCCACTGATATCTGTAGCAAGAGAGTTTGTGTAGGCTCTCTCGCTTGGCTTTGCTTCCCTCCTAGTGATGCTAAATAACATACTGCTTGAGCATTTGCCCTTTGGAATGACATTTATTTAAATTTTGTTTTCAAGGGCRCATACTTGTTAAATAAGGAAAAGAAATAGATGCACCACTGAACAAATCCCAGCTTATTCTGTGCAGTGGCTTGGCAGCTCCATCCCCTACAATCCTAGGCTTGTCTTGATCTCAACAACATCATCATTTCCATTTGTAATGGTTCCTTAGGAAAGTGATTTATATATATATATATATACACACACACACATATACATATATACACACATATACATATATATACACATATACATATACATACATACATACATACATATATATATATATATATGCCTATTCTGACCAGGTTCATGTCTGAAAGCAGGAAGAATTCTGATCCCTCCAATTAAAGCCAATTCTCGTCCTTGTCTTAGTTTTAATAGGTAATCTCAGTCTACGGTAACAACAAATACATCATGAAGTTTTCCTGCCTACACATTTCTGCTCATAGCAACACTATGCCATTTATCATCATTAAAAAAAAAAAAAAAAAAAGGTTCATGTCATCTTGATATTGGGAAGTTGGTCTTTCTTGAGTATAGAAAAGCAAGTGCAGCTGCCAGGCTGACAGAGGCCAGGAACAGAGAGTTCTCAGAATTTTAGCTTCTAGTTGCCTGTATTTGCACCTAAGTCTGCAGGAGGCTGAATGTGCCTGTTCCTTTTCTTTTTTCTTTCTTTTTTTTTYCCCAGCTGGGGGTTCTAAGTCCTTATGCCTGTCAATTCAAAGTCTGAGAAAAATCAGAGAAGTAGCAGCTCACAGAAAACATATTTGTATTGGGAAGGATTTTTCGTAAGAAAAGGGGTTTCCTCATGCCCATAGCGTGACCCCAAAGGAAAGTTACATCAGGCRGCACAAACAGTGATTAAGGTTTTATTGAGGCAGGGGTGGACCACGCATGGTCTCTGAGCATGGTTATGAGGTCTTYTGAGTGGCGTATGCTTACTTTCAAGGTTGCATATTGGCACCCGTGTAAGTGTATTGGCACTTATACATTTAAAAAGAAKTTAGCACAGCATGAGCTGTGACAATCACAGCCCGTTCCAGCCACGGGGTCAATATTAGTAGACAGGCTCCGGCAAGTTTTAGGCCCTGTCCACACTTAAAAGCATTCGCTGCTGAAGCTGTACTGGCAGCTCCCAATCCTCAGCACAACAGCAATGGATCATCAATGTACACTGGCCACGGSTGCACTTATCCACATCTCTAATCGACCTATCTGTGCTGGCAAAACTCTCTAGCATGGKCCGGGCTTGGAGCTGCTCCAGTTCAGGTTGCACTGGCTGCCAGAATTTTGCATAGTATCAAATTCTGCTTTGGCTTTGCTTACACACAGGAATTGTAGGGGTATAATTAGCTCGGCTAATACATTAAATTAGCACAAGCCTACTGCACGTTCACGTTCAGCGCCCGACACCTATGAGCTCAAGAACGAACTCGTTTACACAGAATTCACRCCGCGCACGCCCACACAGCAAGGGCGCAGCACGCGAGGCGGCCAGGCTGCGGCGGCCTCGGCTGCGCCCGCGCGGGGCATCCGCGAGGAGGCCGCCGCGGGGGCCGAGAGGACCCACGGCTTCGTGGGTGAAGTCCCCCTCGCGTGTCTCGCAGAC
>NW_028185439.1:2206279-2224255 GCF_003343005.1 Rhea americana
CGCCGCCGGCCGGGAGGGAGCGGTGGCGCGGCCGGAACCGGGGAGGAGGCGCCCGCGGTTCGCAACGAAACCTGACTCGATTAAGCCTGATACTTTCCCAGGGAAATTGTAGGAGCTGTTAGTTAACAGCGACCGCTTCGCGGGAGTCGCAGCATGCCTGGGTGTGCTCGGCGGTTAACTGATGCTTTCCTGCTTTCTGTGGATCCTCCAGATCATTCCTCCGAAGGAATGGAAACCGCGAAGGTGTTACGATGACATTGATGAACTGATCATCCCAGCYCCGATCCAGCAGGTGGTGACTGGGCAGTCGGGCCTCTTCACACAGTACAACATCCAGAAGAAGGCTATGACAGTCCGAGAATTTAGAAGAATTGCAAACAGTGACAAGTAAGCTTGTGCTTGCGTTTCGTTACGAAGGCGTGGTTAATGCGTGAATCGCTGTTGGCTAGCTTCACGGAGATCAGGCCTGTGCTACAGACTTCTGGACAAAAGTGTGAGCATACTGTCACTGCGAGAGAAGCTGTACTTGTAGAACTCCCCAGGTGAACATAGGCCTTTATAACTTGTTTCATTTGGCAAGGTGGTATATATGTCAGCAGAACTCTCTTTGTTCTTTTTTTTTGCTATGGAGTCTTGTTAGACCATCAAAATCTCTATAGAATAGAGTAGTACAGAAAGGAAAGTTTATGACATGAAAAAGAAAAAAAAAACTTACAATAAGTTTAAACAATACAGTCTTTGAAATAACTATTCAGAAATGTCATTGGAGTTGTTAGCTGTGATGTGTCTGCTGCACCTTATTTTGTCTTGCAAGAGTAGTACACATCAGATGTTCGAGGATTCTGTTTCTCTAATAGAATAATTTATTGAAAGTTACTCTTTAATGCTATATATGCAGTAGCCTGGAAGATACATACATTAATCAGATGCCACAGCATAAACTTGATTTCAGTCCGTGCTGCACAAGGAGGCCAGTATGTAGTTAGGAGGAGTGGACATCAAGAGCAGATATTCTGTTGATAAACTGAGCRTGGTTGAGCAGTTTACTTATGGGTGAGTCTGGAAACACGGATGTTGGTTTCGCAGTTGYCTAAAACTTTGTTCAAGTTTCATATGTAGTTCTTTGTACCATTTCTGGTTTCAAATGCAGCCTGCTTTGTTAAGTAGCAACAAGAAGAAAGTGGAATTGTTTTGAGCTGAGGAAAGTGCAGGAAGCAAAAATGAAAGTAAATTAAGAAATGAGAAAGTCACTTTTTTCTCTGTTCTTTTGTTTCTAAGTCTCACGTGAACAGACCTTTGGTCCTTTGGTTGCTGCTTTGATAGTCTGGTAACATGCATTAGGTATTTTTAACATAGCTTTCTGTACTTTCAGTGCTTGAGCGTATTGATGTTCTAACTCTYGAAGTATCAAACTGCAAAGATTTTTTTGTTTGTTTACTTACTGATTTATTTTTAAGATACTGCACACCTCGGTACACAGACTTTGAAGACCTTGAGCGAAAGTACTGGAAGAACCTAACGTTCAATGCCCCCATCTATGGTGCTGATGTTAATGGCACGCTTTATGAGAAGGTGAGAAAAACGTTCGACTTTTGAATAACATTTTTTTCCCTGTGTGTGTTGTACTCCAGAAATGTTCATCTAGCATTTGAGCCTACCTTTCAGAAGGAGTTAATGGTAGTCTTAGCAGAGTTGTAGCTTCTGGAGCATGCTATCTAAGAACACAGTAAACGATATATTTATAGCATACTTTCCATTTAACCCAGATACTTAAAAAAGGCTACTGGAGGTAATGTTGTAAGAGACACATGATTATTCACCTAGTAGTGCTTCAGTGCAATACGATTTACTTTTCTAGAAAGGAAAAACTACTGCAGCATAAGTTTTGCTTTTATGGAGCTTTGTCCTGAAATGTGTACGAGAGCTGGAAAGTATTGCCGGTCACTGCATTGGTATCCACGCACCCATTGATTTTTGTGGGACAGCTCTTTAGCCATTGAATATTAGGATGATAAATATTAGAAAAGAGTGTGCGAGGTAGACTAGTCTGCTTGCTAGTCTCCTGAATTATAATTCACTCTTTTAAAAAGCAGTTTGGRATGAAAAGTGTTTTTGTCCAAGAGGGTTCAGTCTGCTGTCACTTAGACAGAACACCAGCTCTAGCTCACAGTGTTATTCTTTCCGGTGTAGTCTGTTAGCTTCATGATTGTTTCTCCTTCTTAGTTCTTACTCTGTTGGCTATTTTTTCCCTCCCAACATAAAGGTAGCTAGTAAACAATTACTATATATAAGCTAATACCATGTGAAAATTGTATTTTAGGTGAACTAACTAATGGTTTGGGCTGTGTCAGTAAGTGATTTGTCTCAGTCTGCTCTTTAACCACAAGCGTCTGATACCTTTTGTAACTGTTGGTTTTAGTTGCATGGTTCTGTTCTTCATGATGCTGGTTTAACATGAGACTTATGCTTTACAGCATGTAGACGCGTGGAATATTGGCAGACTGAACACAATCTTGGATATCGTGGAGAATGAAAGCGGCATAACCATTGAAGGAGTGAATACTCCTTATCTCTACTTCGGCATGTGGAAAACTTCCTTTGCTTGGCATACTGAGGACATGGATCTCTATAGTATTAATTACTTGCATTTTGGAGAACCCAAGTCATGGTAAGGTTTTCTAGGGAAGCTTCTAGACATAGACTCCAATTTGTTATGGCATTCTTTTTCTAAGTAGTGGAGTTACAAAATTTGAGTAAAGGATTTACCCCTGTAAGGAACTGGAAAACAGTATATGTTTCCAATAGAATTTGGCTGGTTATGAATTTGCCTGGTTATCTTCTGGAAAGTCCATTTGTTACTCTAATACAAGGAGTTTTTCAGAATTCTAGAGCAGGATGGACAGTCTGCTGCTGTAGGGCCAGCGCTTTGGAATCTTGCTTATGATTTTCTGGGAGTCTGCAGTGACCATACATAGGTAATGTGCCTGTCATCATTTAGTTGCTAGGGGAACAGGCAGCTTTTAACAAATTTTGAAATACATCTGTTTATCATAGCCCTAAAGGCATGCTAGTGTAGCTTGCTGAGTGATTGGTCCAGTGCTTGAGTTTTCATGATAGTTTTTAAGGGAGATTCCCTAATTTTTATGTAGATGAGTTGCATTTTAAGAGTGAATCATTTTCTTCTGTTTACAAATAAATTTCTGAAGCAAATTCAACAATTGTTTCCTTGGCAGTTTTATTGGAAACCGGTATTTTTGGCTGTCTTTTAATACAAATTTGAAGTAAAAAGTAATAGCTAGCCATGTGACCAGTGAACAACCTCACGCAGTATCAGTACTATGGGTACCAAAAAAAAAAAGTTCAGCTGGATAAACTGGCCATTGTTTCTTTTACTGTAGTAAGTGGAAAAAATTAACTTTGCTGACACATTAGTCTGATTTGTTCAGCAAGCAGCTGCATCGAGTTCTATACCACTCGGTCCCAGATTGAAAGMAAACTCTGTAGGTGGTGTTAGCTACTGTCACCAAAGCAACTGGGAGTTTTGGGGTATCCATAAAAAGGCATGTACGCAGAAAGTGAGACATAGCCCTAAAGTGCATGCCGCAAGTTATGTGCGTGCGTAAGAAGTGTGATGCATGTGGTGTGGTATCACAAATGATTTAAGCCAGTCTAGGACTGAGCTACTGAAAGAGATGGTTCCATTTTCTCTCTTGCTTTGTATTTCTCCTTGTACTGGTACTATTGATTGTGTGACTGAAGTGAGTCATGTCAGGAAGGGCTCTTCTCTTTCTTGCTATTCATATTTTGCTGTACAAATCTGTTAACTAAATGTCTCGGACTTTTTAGTTCTTTGACGGCTTAAGCCAAAGTTTGTGGAAGAGATGGTCAGCTTTTGGCTATTGTTTTCCCTTGGGATGGAGAAACGAAAGTCTTTGATTAAGATTTGTGGCTAATACTGTCAGACTTTGAAAGAGACAATGTGGGAATAGAGCAATAAAAAAAAAAGGAGGAAAATTCATGCCTTGATGTCCGGTTATGATTTCCAGTCAAACTTAAAGATTTTGTCATGTCATTTGAACCTACTGACTTCTTATGACTGCAGGTACTCTATCCCTCCAGAACATGGGAAGCGACTGGAGAGACTTGCCAAAGGTATTTGTGCATTTTTTTTTTTTTTTTTATGTCTTAACTCTTGTGGACAGCTGCAACAGGTTTTAGCTCTCTTAAGTGTATGACATGCCCGTAACATTTCTAAGAGCACAGATTGGCATGAACACCCCATAATATATGGGGGGTTACTTTTTTGTATGTTTGTTTATTACACAGTTTGGACTGTGTAACCTTTAATGAGAAAAACCTTAACTATTGATTGTCAGAACTGAAAGGATATATCCAAAGAAAGAGCCTTCCGTGTGCAGTCTGTCTTATGCTCTTTCAAAATGGCATCTGTTAAAGACAAATCTGCAGGAGTTGCCTTTTTCTTGGGAACCATTTTCTTCAGAGTATAAGCTCTTGCATTTCATATGAGGTGGCCCATACCTTTAGGTCAAGGGAAAAATACTGCTTGGATGGTAACTTAAAAAAAATAATTCTTAAAAAATGAAGAATTCATTCGGTTCACAGCAGAACATTAACGTTTCTCCTTGCCTTTATTTTAAACAGGCTTCTTTCCCGGAAGCGCCCAGAGCTGTGAAGCTTTTCTCCGTCACAAGATGACCCTCATCTCCCCATCAATTCTGAAGAAATATGGCATCCCATTTGATAAGGTTTGGGAAAGTATTCATGTTTATACCAGCTCAGGGAAGATACTTGTGCAACCCTGTCACATCTCTAACAGCAGCAAATGCTTGGAGTGGAGAATAGCAGCAGGGGGGGTGTACAGAAGTACTTTCCCACTATTCTCTCCATTTATCCAGCAACTGGGTACTGAGAGAGTTCCTGAGACAGAAAAAATTAGCAAGAGGTATTAAAAACAAATGCTCTGTCTTTTCTTTTTTAACTTGAAACCACGTGCAACATCCCGTGTCAGATAATTTCACTGCTTAACTGTGTATGCTGTGAGGACTTTATTTTTGTTCCACTGCCAATTTAATTTGTTGTGATCTGCCTCCTCAAGAGAAGTATTACCTGTTCCCTGTTTACTTTTTCATACTGTTCATAAGTTTATACACTTCTCTCTCCTACTCTCTTGATTTCCGTATTCCCTCGACATACACTCTGAAAAGTCGTGGTCTGCATCCTCATTCAGAAGAGCTGTTACATCTGTCGAGATTGTGGAAAGGTTGCATGAACCTTTGTTAGGTGGTGAGGAAAAGTTGTTGAAGAGCAGTGTAAGGCTGACTGAGAGTTGTACTTGAATATGAAAAGCAAAAGAGAACAAAAGAAAATGACCAAGATGTGTATGGATAGTTGTACTGGGCAGTAGACACTGCTCCCCCAAATGTTCAACAAATACAGATGAGTATGATAATTGATTTGTGACCCTCAGATAGTTCATCAAGAAATACTTCCTACATATAACTGCTGCTATGCTACTTCAACCAATTTTGTTGTGTTTTAGTAAAAACTAGGTAGAAGTAGGTGTTGCTTTCCAGCAAACATGTATATACACCTTAAGTAATAGAATAGTGAAGATAAATATCAAATCTATCCAGTGTAGTGTGTAGAATTACTTGCTACGTGTGGAAGGGATTTTTTAATGTGTTGCGTGAGGGGTGCAGAAGCTCCCTTTATGCAAATCCACAAAGTAACTGTTCAGCTGTAAATAACAATGCAGTGTTTCAATTGTTTTTTAGGTGACACAGGAGGCTGGTGAATTCATGATAACTTTTCCTTATAGTTATCATGCTGGCTTTAATCATGGATTTAACTGTGCTGAATCTACTAACTTCGCTACTCTTCGATGGATAGAGTATGGGAAGCAGTCTGTACTGGTAAGCAGTCTGTTACCTCTGTTACATACAGATAACCTGGATGCAGGTGCTCTTTGCTCTWAATGCTCTGTTCTTCATTAAGCCCCTGATGTTTGTTTTAGGGAAGTGAACTCAGTGCTATATCCATTTAAGATGCAATATTTGCTTTCTAATATGGTGGCGAAGTCCACTCAGCTTCGTGTTCATGTCTTCATTTTGACTGGATAGCATATAATGTGTTTTACCTTGTGCAAATCAAGTGAGATTTGGGTTAAGAGTTCAGAGAGAAACAAAAGATAAATTATTATCATCTTTCCAAAGGTGAAAGGCTGTATTTGGTGGTCAGGGCTAATCAGTATTCTGTGCCTGGCTTTTAAACAATTATTTATTGACACTTTAGACTAGAAGTATGTCTTAAATTATCAAAATAGTTTTGTTGGTCTGGCCTTTAGACTGGAATAGTGTTATGTCTCTGTAAAGGTGCCTCATTAACACGAGTTATGTTTCCAGAAGTTCTTGTTGGAGTGAAYGCTTTCAAACACAAGTTGTAGGCACGCTCAGATGAGGGGAACCTCTGCTGCTCTGGGTTGGCCCAGACTTTATATGGTTCTGACATACTCATTATAACCTGTGTTTTTGCTGACTGTTGATGCATGAGCTCATGGATTTTTCAAGGCTGTCAGTTTCTACCAGCAACTCTGTTAATAGCGCTTTCTTTCTTAGCTAGTGTGATACTTTCTGGTTTGCTGTTTTGAAGTTGTTGCTGACTTTTCTGGTGAGCTTTTAGTGAGTAATGTGGTATATGTTATATGTACCTTTGATTTCCTGGGGCATAGTCTTGAGAGTTTTGAGGCTTAAATACATGAATTTGTGCGTGTTTTTTTTTTTTTCTTCCCCTTCAGTTAAGCTACTGAAAGCAGAGTAAAATTGAGTATATGGCCTTACTTGAGTATGTTGTCTGACTGCAGTGCTCATGCCGGAAGGACATGGTGAAGATCTCCATGGATGTGTTTGTAAGAAAATACCAGCCAGATCGCTACAAGCTTTGGAAAGCTGGGAAGGACGTGACTGTCATTGACCACACTCTTCCAACACCAGAGGCAGCAGAATTCCTTAAAGGAGATCTCATGCAAAAAGTCAAGAATGGGAAACAATGCGCTGAGGAAATGGAAAYTGGGGAAACGTGTAAAGAGGAGGTGGACGGGGATGAGACAAAAAGGTAATGCTGTACATAGTTCTTTCTGCTTTTCTCTCAGATTATGAGAAATTGCATCCTGCCACAATTGAACGTTTGCCGTTCCCAGAAAACAATGRCAGAGTTAGCAGTAGTCTGTTTTTTTGGGGAATGGGGTTTACCCTTTGTTGTTTTGCCGTTTGGATGCATATTGATGATGGTGTGACAAACGGGAAAATCACTGGCTTGAAAGGTAATAGTTCTTCATCTTTGGACAGCTGTCCAAAGCTTGAATGGGAAATATGCACCATAATACTGAGAGGCCAGAAGAAAACAGGCAGTGAATTAGGATCCTGAGAAGTACTTGCTAGTAAATTCCATTAGTATCAGTGCTGAAATTTGCTGTGCTGGAGCACAGCTCCCATTTGCTGCAGACTGTGACAGGGTCATCATTTTATTTTTGCTGTTAAATACTTTTCAGGCAGTGCCAGCCATTATTTGCAACACTATTTATTTTAAAGGTAAAGAACGTCTGGCTAGAACATAGCCCCATAGCACGTAACAGATGCTGAGAAGTCATCCCTGAGGATGACTGATTTTTCTTCTTTGAAAGCCAGAAACGACAATTTGGGAACTATCTGGCGTGCCGTATACTGACTGTTAAGACAGTGTGACCCGAACYGGGCTGTATCTTTTGTGTCCATAAAGAAAACCAGCAACCTTGAGAAGTTCTGTAATGCGATGCACGTATTTGTCTTCTGCAGTGTGCCCAAGCATCGTATAGGAACTAAGAGGCATAGAGTCTGCCTGGAAGTGCCTCAAGAGGTGAGTGAGAGTGAGGCCTTCCCCAAAGAGGAGCTGAGCTCTGTGCAGTATGAAGTGGATGTGGCAGAGCCTCCTGTGAGACCTACCAGTGGACTTGTGCAGCAGGGTGAACGCGGGTTCAAGCTTCCAGGTAATTGTGTATCAAAGTTTATCCTGGTATAGGAGGACAGGATGTTCCTGTTCAGGGAAAGAAACTGGTAGACCTCAGTCTGGAGCACTTTCTCAAAAGGCCAATCAGTAAGGTGTTACCATGTCCAAAAAGCAGGTGTTGGTTTGGCAGGCAGTTCAGAAACTTGCTGTTACGAGTCTAAGACTTCTCCACTTTTTTAAGATGAGACAGTCACTCTAGAAAGTTTTAAAGTTGTTCTCTGTGGTTAAATGTATGTGACAGTTCTGCTAGCACTCTGAGTAAATGAGATAACCGCAGTTCATCTGAGCTGTTGGCTTTTGTGGTTTATGTGTATATAACTTCCATTGAGAACTCTAAAACTGTCAGGGAAGAGCAAAGGTGTAGGCAACAATCCTGTAGCTGCCTGACTGACTGACCGACCGACCATGTCATGTGGGTGTTGCCTGGCAGCTCGTTTAAAGGAAACAGGAAGTATTGTATGAGACTTGCTTTAAAAATTGTTGTTTCTAGTTTTTTTTTTTTTTTCCTTTCTATTCTTATTTTGCCTGCCTGCATACAGAAGTATATTGGATACCTCAGTAGTCTAAGGCGTGTGTAGATCACTGTTTTGTAGTACAATTTCTAAACAAATGTTGCACAATTGTTTAGTAAAGCATATACAGATTTCTGGCAGATGTGCTTTATAGATGTTTTCTTTGTAAGGTAGTAATCAATAGGCTAGAGGAAAATTAACGTGGCTATGCTGGGTCAGTTATCTTCCACCTTGACTGTGATCAAGGTCCCTGTGGAACAATGCAAGAACAGGGCAAGCATATATGACGTCTTCGTCTAGAATTCTGTTCTCCAAACTTCTGCAACTTACGTTTAATAATCCTCTGTTGATTTCTCTTCTGTTAAGTCCCCTTGAACCTGGTGATCTCTTACTCACAGCATCATGCAGGCAGGAGTCACAGTTTAGCTTCATCATGTAAAGAAAAAGAACCATCTGTTTTTGTTTATTTTGAACCCATGTTCTACTGGTTTTGTTTAATGCCTCCTTGTTCTCATACTGGAAAATGCAAAGAAGAGACACCTTCTATTTGCCCTCTCCRAACCACCTGTGATTTTATAGTCTTTGAATTAATGATCTTCTCTCTACCTGACTTCTTCACATTTCTTTTGTGCTTAGTAGTCGTCTTCCCTGTTTGGCTTCATGCAAGTGGTGCAGGCTGTTCTTTGTGCTGCCCAGACTTTAGTAACAGCTAGTATATCCTTTCTTTCAGATCGTGTGGACTCATCGGCCAAATTTGAAGAACTGAAAACTGTGAAGCTTGAGGAGGAAGAAGAGGAAGAGCAAGAAGCAGCTGCATTAGATCTCTCTATTTCACATGCTTCAAACTCCGTTTCAGCTCTGCCAGCTTCAAAGCTGAGTTCAACTTCCAGTGTTCGGCCCAGCTCACCAGCATATTCTGGTTCTTCAGACTGTGAATCCACTGATCTGTTGCCAAAAAGAACTCTTCCTGGGCCGGCTGGGGTGCTTACTGTCCATAGCTATGCTAAAGGAGATGCCAATGGATCTGACAATGAACAGACTTCGGGAAAGAAAGCYAGTGCTACAGCCAGTGTGAATGAACAAGAACTGGCAGAGGTATGAATGTCAGGATACAGAAAGCATAGGGGYTATGTTACAAGGTCATGGATTTGCTATGACAGAACTTCCTATCTGTGTTGATTACACTTTAATTCCACTGGTATTTGCATAGCAGGTCAGTTAGTAATTAATCTGTTTTCTAATAACCTACAGATCAGTGTAACATTCAATTGRAATGTTTTAGCAGCTAGTGATGTTTTGAGTATTGCTTCCTTGAGTGGTATAAAGGGACAGAAGTAAAATTAAATACCTGGTCTTCTCTTCTTGTTTCAGCCCAACAGTTTTGATAATCRTTCAAGCTGACAGGTGATGTCTTGGGCATTGCTGAGTGAAATGATCTCTCATATCGTTACTCTGAGTGATCTTAGTGTGTAATCCAGCATATTAACCACTGTCTTAAAGCTTTTACTGAACAAAAAAATTAAGATGAAAGTCTTGCTCTATTTCTTCTTCAAGGGAAACAGAGAAGCTTTGTTTTGAGAACTTCTCTAAATTTTACTGTTTTAAAGGAGAAGAGTGTCTCAGTTGGTTTTATGATGGTAGTGTTACAGGCTGATCCAGGTACTTTTATGATAGTAGACATCTGTTCGTTCCCAAGGTGACTCTTGTCTAGTTAAGCATTCATTACAGGCATGTGAATATATGCTTGAGCTTATCTTTCTCATATAAAACTGCATGCATCTGCCCATATATGCAGGTTTTTAAAACAAATGGCAGAATGAAARGAAATTTACTAGGAAAATATAAATCTGAATATTTAAAAAAATGTCAGTGAATATTCTACTGGATAACCCAATCAAGGAAAGGCTATACTAGTTAAAATCTTACCTGTCATTGCTGTCTTTTCAAATAATTTTGTTCTCCTTTCCAATTATGTATTGAAGTGTTGGGAGGCTAATAACGGTTACCTTCAAAACTCAGGAAGAACAAAAGCAGAACAGCAGAGAAGCAAATCTGGGGATAATTAAACAGAAATTGAGAAAGAGTTCTCACACATAAATTAAAGAAGTTCTGTTGCTGATATTGGTCTCTTATTGGATACTCAATACTGGGCAAAGCAGAATTGCTGAGTAAGTGTAATTGGTGTTCCCATGTACAGTATATTTCACAACAAGTTTTCCATCAGATAGTAACTGGGAATACTAATTGCCATTTGAACAAAAGCATTTCTGTGCTGAGAAGTCTTGTAGCCAACTGCTATGTAGGAGATCAGAGATGATGATTGTTAAACCCTCTTCTGACTTGCTGTCTGAAAAGAAAAGAGGAGACTTAAAAAGATGAGGGATGCATATAATCTCAAAATTTGCTTCTGTTTATAGAGGAACCACAGATTCAAAATGTGAGCTGCTTCTGTTGTTACTAGGCTGTTAAAAATCGTTGCCTGTATTGTCTGTCTTGCCTTTCTTGTCAGGTTAGTAGTAATTTTGTCAGTGCGTGTCATTTGGTTTTGCGCAAGACCAAGGGAAGAGGAAATGAGTTTACTATTGTGGTCTCCTCCTTCCAGTCTGTCTGGAAGGACGTCAACACAAATAATAAGCAGATGGGGTGGAAACTTTCTTCCATTTAAAATAAGCCTGTTAGTTCAAGATGCCTGAGTAGGCTCTGGAATTCTCTTTTTAATTTGGGATCTGATTTTACCAGAATGCTCGAGACTTCTTGTAGCTCTTCCAAGTTGAACTGCTCAACTTGTCTTTTGTTTGTCTTTTACACCATTCTTAAAAACAGACTTATATAAAAAGCTACATTGGGACTTGTGCAAAGTAGATATCCTAAATGGCTCAACAGAGCTAGTACAGACTTGAACAATGAAAATAAACTGTTTAGTTTTGCTATCTGGTTTTCCTTTGCAAAACAATGTAAGTAGTTTTTCAAAAGACTTGGTTGCATTTAGGGGTTTTTAAGTTCTAAGTAAATTCTTAAAAAAGGACATGTGCTTACATGACTAGTGAATTGCTTCTCCTTGTCCAGGTAGCG
This sequence comes from Rhea americana, assembly GCF_003343005.1. Lineage (NCBI taxonomy): Eukaryota > Metazoa > Chordata > Aves > Rheiformes > Rheidae > Rhea > Rhea americana. The sequence continues at coordinate 2,217,925 of NW_028185439.1, forward strand.
AAGGAGTACATAAGATCAATGAAAGAGAGTAAAAAGTCCAAGGGCCGTCGCCAACCATTGAGCAAGCTTCCACGCCATCACCCGCTTTTGGTTAAAGACTGCATTAGYGATGATGGTAAGTGTTGCGCTCTTTGGTGAAACTGTCGAGAGCCTTACCCCACACTGTGTACAGAAGCTATTCCATTAAGTAAGTAACTGGCAGTAAGTGGCAGGCATTTAGATAAGTAACACCTCTACAGCTTAGATAAGGTTCTTGCTTCATTTTTGTGTGTGCATAGTTAAACTGTTCTCTCAGGATGTCTTCCTTTTTTCCCATTCCAGTCTCTGGCAAGTCACAMATCTGAAAGGAAAGTTAAACCACTACCAGAGACTGTTCCACAGTTGAGTTTTCCTTGGAACATTCCAATAATTTATGTAAATATTTTTATAAATAAATTCTTTGGCTGACTTGCTCCTGACAAGCTTTAAAATTGGAACTCTTCGCACCCCATATGCTTATCTTGAATCTCAAGCACAGTTACTTGATTAGTAGAAGAAGCCTCTTAAAGATTGAGACCCAGTTGCTGCCTCGTATCGCCCTTTTGTAGGTTGCATTTCTGGAAGCTTTTCTGTTGTCTCTGTTCATAACTTCTTGCTTTATTTGGTTTTACCTGCAAGAGAGATGTAAAAGGACACAAAGTTACTGAGTAATGATCTCTTGTTGCAGAGGCATCAGAGCAACTAACTCCTGAAGAAGAGGCTGAGGAGACAGAAGCTTGGGCCAAACCACTTAGCCAGCTGTGGCAGAATCGGCCACCCAATTTTGAGGCTGAAAAAGAATACAATCGGACCATGGCTCAACAGTCTCCATACTGTGCTGTTTGTATGCTCTTTCAGACATACCAGGTATGTAGCACAGGTCTCCTAATGTTATAGGAGAATCATAGAATCAGTAAGGTTGGAAGGGACCCTCTGGAGATCATCTAGTCCAATGCCTCTGCTCAAGCAGGGTCACCTAGAGCATGTTAGACAGGGTTGCATCTAGGCGGGCTTTGAATGTCTCCAGAGGAAGAGACTCCACCACCTCCCTCTGCAGCCTGTTCCAGTGCTCTGTCGCTCTCTCAGTGAAGAAATTCCCCCTCACATTCAGGCGGAACTTCCTGTGGTTCAGTTTCTGCCCATTGCCTCTTGTCCTGTMRCATGGGACAACTGAAAAACGTTTGTCCCTGTCCCCTTGACACCCTTCCTTCAGGTGCTTGTACACATTGATGAGATCCCCCCTCAGTCTTCTCTTCCCCAGGCTGAAGAGGCCCAGCTCTTGCAGCTGTTCCTCATAGGGCAGATGCTCCAGCCCTCTGATCATCTTTGTAGCCCTGCGCTGGACTCTCTCCAGTAACTCCATGTCTCTCTTGTACTGGGAGCTCAGAACTGGACACAGTACTCGATAGCTTGCTGCTGTGGTGCTTAGTTTTAAAACTATCACTTTGTCTATTGCTAGCTATCAAAAGCCCAATCAATGTTGCAGTCTTTCCAAGGAATTGTTCCAAGAGAGCATGATTTGGTGAACCTCCCTGTATACCCAGCATGCACTGCCTGGGAGTTCTCAAAGATTCACTCAGTTGCTCCACAGAACCTTGTGTGTAGAAAGTTCTTTTGCTAGAACCACAAAACAGAGCTTGAATGTTTCTAGAGTTGATTATGAAATCYTATTTCTCTTTTTCAGACTGTTACCTTTTTTTAAGCTTTTTTTCTTTAAACATTTGAAGTCCACTCAAAGCACARGGTTTTGGGGGATGTGGCAAAGAGGAAGACGTTTTTCTTGTGTATGTGGATGGCATTTATCATAGGTAGAATGCTGACTTCTCTTGGAGTACATTCATATGGACAGTAGCACATGTAAATGTGCTGTAACAAAGTGGAGTGAGTTGTGGAAATGTACAGCTTGGGATGGAGTGCCAGACCTATTTGGCATGTTGAGTAAATGCATAGGCAGGAATCCCACGCTGAACTTCTTGCTGTGCCTGAAGTAGATAATTTTAAGATAGCTTGAATAGCTGTCTGATACTATATTCCCACTGCAGCTTACAATTAGTTTGTCCCTTCCCTTCATAAACTAAGCATATTTGATTTGTTTGAGATCGCTGTGTGAGTGTGTTGGTTCTGGAAACATGTTCACCTTAGTTTTGGAAAGAAAAACCTCAAATACTTATTGAGGCTTTACAGTCTATATGGTTTCTAACTTACATGAGCGCCATTACAGTTCCTTTTTCACTTTAGCATTTCTGCCGAGGAGGAGGTCCTTGTTAGGAGTGGAAATTCTACACAGAAGCTGCATAGTACAGAGGAATGTCATTGGCACTCGCAGCGTGTATAGTTGACAATTTGAGAATAATTCAAATTCTTTTGTCTTTCAGTTGTAAAGGCTGTAAGCTGAAAACTAGCTGTAGGTTTTCAGATGTCTGTCTACACCACACAGCAAAGCAGAAATCGTTCCAAGAACTGAAGTGTAGTTAGTGTCTTCATTACAACTTCAGATAGTATGTAGTAAGTTTGAGAAGTCACTTCAGTGATGTTCAAATAGAAAATTGGCACAAAATGCCAAACAAGTACTTTTTGCTTTTTGTGAAGAAGAGATGATGTCTTGTTTTCTTCTGTTTTATTACAGATCTCCTCAGTCATTTAATCTTTTGCTTGACATGCAGTACTGTGTTAAATAGATACGTTTTAAGGAATCTGGATAAACAAGATTTCTTGGAAATGTTTCAGTTCAGTTCAAGCTGTGATCCTGTAACAGGGCTTTTTTCCCCTAGTGTTTGATGCGCAGTAGGAGGGACAGCACAGCTTCACTCTACTAAAACACTTTGTGCTTATAATACTTTTTTGGAAGTTTAGGCAAGCTACTTTTTGGTGGCCTATAAGGTACAAAGGATAGTTTGTTTTCTCAAAGAGAAAGATTGTTTTTTGTTTAGCTATTAAGAAAGGTAACTTGAGTGGAAGTATATCTGTGTAAGCTTTGCATGTAATTGATGGTTGGTTTGATGTTGGTTTAGAGTAACAACTTATAAAAGATTAACCTGAAAGTCTCATAGTCTTTCATTGGGAAGCTACATTTTCAGTCTGCCTATTTTTGAGGAACAAATCAATTTCAAAACCCGCTAGATTTATTCAGAGCTAGACTGTGAAACCAAGCGAGGATTAAAATAGATAAGTATACGTGCAATCATAATCCTCCAGTACTGAGGTAAGATCAATGAGCAGTGTTCAGAGAGATGCAGCAGAGGTGTTTGCCGTGGTGCGTGGAGCAGGCCTGGTGATTCCAGAGGGAACCTTCCATTAAAGGAGATGCAGTTTAATGCATGTCCTGTGTCCTGCTGCTTATTGGAGGGGGTGCTGTTCACAACTTCTAGCCATTTGAGCAGAGAATAGTTGCATTCTGAAATTGCAGTAGCTGAGGATTTTGTAAACAAGTTTTATTTTCACCTAAYCTGCTAGTTCGTGAATCTTTCAGCACCTTCATTCTTTCTTTGGACTGGAGTTATGTATGTAATAATGGGGAATAAAGTTGATAAGAAGAAGGCTTTTTCTTGTACAACTTGTATTTCCTGTCCATACCTTAATAGGCAGAATGTGGAGGCCACAGTCAAAACTCGGGGGCAGCTCCAAGTGCTGTGGATGGGAAGATCCGAACCAAGCCCCTAATTCCTGAAATGTGCTTTACTACAACTGGCTGCAGCACTGACCTCAATCTCTCAACCCCTTACTTGGAAGAGGATGGAACCAGTGTACTTATCACCTGCAAGAACTGCCATGTCTGTGTTCATGCAAGTGAGTACATCCAGACTTAACTTTAAAATTCTAGTGTTCTCTGTATTCTCTGTAGTAAGACCGTACAAAATAACAAGCCTCTACAATCTGTTAATCTAAAAATAGACTAAGCTCAGCCCTTATCTGAATGGTGAATACTTGCAGTGCTGGCCTTTGAAATATTTAGCTGGCTACATGGACAACTTGAAGTTCACAGGACCCAACGGCAGGACTCTCTATTCCAACTCTTCTATTAGTTCTGGACACTAGGGGAATGGGTCTGCATTTAAATGGACATTGCTTCACAGAATAGTTTGGATTGGTAGGGACCTCTGGACATCATCTGGTCCAACCCACAGATATGTTTCTGTTCTAGGTTGTTACGGTGTATCCCCTGACAAGGCCACGGAAGATTGGATGTGCTCCAGGTGTACAGAGAATGCCTTAGAAGAGGTAGTTTCTCATAAGATCTTCATTGGTGAAACTGGTGCATATGGGAATTTGCTACAAAATCTCTCCATACTGTTATATTTTTGATTCCCTGTTGTGAAAAGCAGGCAACTTAAAGTTTTAGGAGTCAGTCTGTTCTATTTTGTCATGAAATCCTCTTACCTAGTGCAAAGCTGCTCAGACCAACTGTAGAGACAGTGTCTTGCACAAGCATCAGAATTGCTCCTTTGTTCTTAATATATAGCAGCTGCTATTTCTAGAGTAGAAAGTAACTTCTGTTGTGTAACGAGGAAGAGGTGAACACATGAACAAGGCAAGAATAAAACTACTCCTTTGGACATTTGTATAGGCTCTAGATCAGCAGAAGGGGTTAACCTTTTGAATTGCATCTGCTCATGCTTGTTCCAGGTCTGTGTAGACATTCTCAGAGGAGATAAGTTGTTGCATCTGTAAAAGGAACCCACAATGAGCAAATTATTCAAAGTCTTCAGKGACAGGTTTGCTTGCCTCTGATGGCCTTGAAGTCTGTATCCATTCCCTTAAAGGTGGCAGCAGTTGAAGTTGCAAGGCAGAGCTCTGCCAAGTGTTTAGTTCCTTCATGACAATGAAACAAGGTTTTCTTCCTCTGGATGTGCGTTGTGAAGAGGAAGTTTTGTAACAAGTGCACTGCTCTGGACTTCGCTCTTTCAGCTAATGCTTTCTTCCTTGTGACAGGACTGCTGTTTGTGCTCGTTACGAGGAGGAGCGCTGCAGAGAGCCAATGATGACAAGTGAGTGCTCTAGCTTTTATTGGTCTTCAGGGCTTGATGCCTAAGCAGTTAGTTAATTAGCCTAGCAGTTAGTTGTATGCTAGGTTCAATGCCTAAGCAGTTACAGCTAGGATAGTAAAGCAAATGTCTGTATTTGATGTAATGAAGTGACCAGCAACAGCTTTTACACTTAGTGTTATCAGTGGGAGTACATTCAAGCATATGTTCATGGTGTTCACATTGCATGCTGAGACATAGAGCAATCTGTCTCTTCAGATAATGCCTCACTCCCATTCTGGTCACACTAGCTGTTAATTGCTTTGCCTTTTTAAGTACAAAGTGCAGATTTTTTTGACTTGCTTTTCTAAGTACAAAGCACAGAGGTATAATGCACCATATGAAAATAAGGCTCCTGATAAGATAACATTTCTTAAGATCTTCTCACAGATGATTTTGACTTCCCCCAAAATGGGCATGTGGTGGGGGCACAGGACAACTGTAGCATGCAGCAGCACATTTTCCGGTTCAGTGTTACTTTGCAGCAAGTATACTGTGCAGCATGCCTGTCCAGTGTCCCTCTTTGATGTAATAGATTGTCTGAAGTTACCTGATGCAAAATATGTTGGTAGAGGCTTGTAACACCGTGAGGTAAGGTATGGAAACTTGGCCTGCAAATTTTTTAGAAAGCTTATGGAGCCTTCAACCCCTTAGTCATAGTCTTGAAACTAATTCAGTAGCTAATGAACAGTTACTGTCTGACAGGTTTGTGGGGGAATAAGTATATCAGGCAGGCTTTTGTGATGCACGTATGCAGCTGGCAGAAGTCGCAGTAAACTGCTCTTCTGTTAAAGCTGCTAGTAATAGCTTGAAATAATGAAGTATATTTTGTTGTTGTTTAGTTTTGCCCCACTTAGGCTCCATTGCTAGTAGTAGGAAGGAAGATTACACTGCTGGTTCTCAGCCTCTGTGTACTGAAGCAGAGACTGTTCATCTTGGTCTGTTTATGTGGCGAGCTTCACCAGAACTGTATTTACTTAAAATGCAGAAACGTTTTCTGGCACAGTGTGAATTTTTTTTTCTTTTTTCCTTCCCCCCCCCCTTTCCCTTCTGTCCTGGTAGATGGGTTCACGTGATGTGTGCTGTAGCTGTATTGGAGGCAAAATTTGTGAACATTGCAGAGCGCAGTCCTGTAGATGTTGGCAAAATCCCCTTGCAACGTTTCAGACTGGTAAGGAACACCTGTGCTTTGCTGTTGATTTTTGTTGATCCTACTAATTCTGTGAGCCTTTCTCCTGAAGGAGAGAATATACTGTATATATGAGAGAATATACTTTTTTTTTTTTTTTTTT